>NW_019100773.1:14569-27035 GCF_001856785.1 Myzus persicae
CAGGGATGGCGAACCTATGTCACGCGTGTCACGGAGTGACACGCGCGCATTATTTCAGTGACACGCCAATTTAAAATATAATTCTTAATTTTTACTTCACTTTCCAAAAAAATTATTGTTAATTTTAAACTATTTTTAACTTATTATTGGAATGTATCGTAAGATATTGTAATCTGTACTTTCCATTTCCTAAGCTCGTAAACGAAACGATTAGATTATCAATAAATTCGTTTATCGCGTTTACGTAACAAACGTAGGTAAACAGAACAGTCGACAGTCGTCAACAGATAGTTTCGGATGCCTTACACGACGACTATTTTAACCAACCTATTCAATATTGCTTCGGGCTTTCTCAATATAATTCACGTTTAACCGTTGGAAGTTTAATACATTGGTGAATATTATTTATTTTTATTATTTTCAAAAATTAAAAATTCGTATAAAATAATTAATACTATATTCTTAATTTATAGAATAAAAATGTCCAAAAAATTAAAACTGAATCCAGAAAAAAGCGGTAGTGGGAGATTATTCCACGAACAGTGGACAGTGGATTTTGGTGTAATTCAAAACAATAATAAGGTACTATGTTGCTTGTGTAACGAAACAGTTGTAAGCCGTAGTTTTAATGTTAAAAGACATTTCGAGACAGTTCATAACAATATATTTTCTCTATCGGCTGAAGAAAAATTAGAATTGATTTCTCAAAAAGTAAAATTTTTTAGAAGTCAATCAAACAAATTTAAAGTGGCGTTCAAACAAAATAATAATTTATCAGCCGCTAGTTTTTCTGTGTCACATTGCATTGCGCAGCATGGTAAGCCACTTTCTGACGGAGAATACTTAAAAGAAGTTTTTGTTAAGGCGTCTAACATTTTGTTTCATGATTTTACTAATAAAAATGAAATAATAAAACGTATTAACGATTTGCCTGTTAGTAGAAATACTGTAAAAGATCGTATTATTTGTATGAGTAATGATATAACAGATCAGCTTCAAACAGATTTGGCTTCAGAAAATTATTTTTCAATCTGTCTTGACGAAAGTACAGATGTAACTTCACAGGCGCGACTAGCAGTCTTTGTTAGGTTCAGTAGTGTTAATATTATGAGGGAAGAATTAATAAAATTAATGACGATTTCTACTAAAACAACTGCTCAAGATATTATGAATGTAGTACTTAAAGAATTCGCCAATTTAAAAATAAATATAAATAATATTGTTTCAATAACTACGGATGGTGCCCCTAATATGGTTGGCAAACACAATGGATTTGTTCAACTTTTTTCGAAAGAAATTTCTCATCCGTTAATCAGTTTTCATTGTTTAATACATCAAGAAGCGTTGTGTGCTAAAGACAGCTTGAAATCGCTTCAAAATGTAATGGAAGTAGTTACAAAAGTTGTCAATTTCATTACATCTCGTGCTTTAAATAACCGACAATTTACTAAATTATTAGATGAAGTTGAATCACAATACGCTGGCCTTTTAATGTATAACAGTGTTCGTTGGTTGAGTCGTGGTCAAGTTCTTCATCGATTTGTTGAATTATTAGAAGAAATACGATTATTTTTATTCGAAAAATCTCAAGACTATCCAGAACTTAAAGATTTAAATTGGTTGAACAATTTAATGTTTTTCACTGATTTTACTACAATGTATAATGAATTAAATAAAAAACTTCAAGGGCCCGGTCACATAGTCTTAACAATGTTTGAAAATATCAAAGGTTTTGAAAAAAAAATTGAAATTTATTGTAAAGATCTTAAAAATGAAAAATTTAAATATTTTCCACATTTGAAAAATCATCTGAACAATTCATTACACTTTGCAGATAGTCAGACTGACATCAAATGTA
Organism: Myzus persicae; assembly: GCF_001856785.1. NCBI lineage: Eukaryota > Metazoa > Arthropoda > Insecta > Hemiptera > Aphididae > Myzus > Myzus persicae. The sequence goes on from NW_019100773.1 coordinate 16,428, forward strand.
TAATTAAAAAATATGTTAATATATTAGAAAATACAACTGAATTATTTTCTAATAGATTTTCACAGTTTCGATGTCTAGAACCAACCTTTCAATTTTTAATAAATCCGCATAAAATTACATATGATGAACTTGATCTATCTTTTTTTGAATGGCTAAATATCGAAAACTTAGAAATGGAATTAATAGAATTTCAGGGAAATGTAATTTGGAGAAATAAATTTATTAATTTAAACAGTGAACTGGAAAAAAATTATTGTGAAATTGATAGCAGTATTAAAACCGAAAACCTAATTCTTATTGAGTGGAAAAGTCTACCAAATTCATTTACATCCATGAAAAAATTAGCACTTTCATTATTGACTATGTTTGGTTCTACATATAAATGTGAGCAGCTATTTTCCTCCATGAATTTTATCAAATCCACTTTGAGAAATCGTCTTGGAACAGATATCAGTGCAGCATGTATTCAATTAAAATCTACAAATTATAATCCCAGGATTGATTCGTTAGCTGGAAATATGCAGCAACAAATTTCTCATTAAAAACTTATTTTTGTAATTAAAAAAAAATATGTGTTTGTATTAATATGTAATAGTAAATAGTAAATGCTGTAAAGTTATATTAATATGCAATAGTACCTAAACAGAAAATGCCGTAAAGTTTAAATATTTTATACACCTAACAACAAATAAAATCATGTTTATATGTTTAATTAATTATTTTTTAAGCAAAAAAAAAGGTCTGCAAAGTTTCTGACACGCGAGGCAAATAAAATCAAACCAAACATTTTGATTTGACACGCAGTTATCAAAAGGTTCGCCATCCCTGCAATAGAGTTTTGAAAAAACATGTCGTTATTTTTAAATAATTAAAAATGTCAAAAAATATTAATTATTATAATACAAGTATATGCCGGGTTTTAAAAATCACATTCTTAAGTATAGGTTAGGTTTTAAAAAATCATATAATTACAAGAAACAGTTTTGACAAACTCGTACCTACTAATTTCATTTTCATAAGAATTTAACATTTGTCAGATAATTATTGTGTGCGAATTATAAGTAAACTATGATACAGTGTATACTTCCTTCCGTTATCGACGATTATCAACAATTATCGAAGATTATCGCTGTATATATTGTAGTACCCATTTTATATTACTATTTTATTTTATATATACCGCAACATATATATTGCTTATAAATTAATACTATTGGTTTCCAAACTTTCTTTTGCGGAAATGTCTTTTGGCGGAAACGGGAATTGTACCTTTTTCGTTTTTGGCGGAAATACCTAAATCAGGGAACAGGTTTTTTGGCGGAAACGGGCGATGCCCTGTGCGTGGTCGTGGGATTCCAGGAAACGATCGCCCGGTCGTGTCGGTCGAGAGATTAGAGTAAAGATATTGTAATATTATATTTAACATTTTTATAGATGTTTCACGTTTTAACTCTTTTCATTTATATTTTCGCAACGCACTTTCGGTAGTCGGATTCTCAGAACTACGCACTCGATTTCTTATTGCGTCGTTGTTCTTAAATCCCCGAGGTCGACAACTTCCCAATGTGAATAATCTCATATTATGTCCCCCTCGCTATTTAAGCCTTTAAAATATATGCATATATGGCGGGACGTCAGTCTATAGCATTATCATACTATGTAACATTGATAACAAGTAAAATACCGCCATACCGGAGGTGTTATCACAATTATTATCATGATAGCTTTAGTAACCAACTTGGTTCATGTGAAAAATATTTCGTGTGTGACAAAATAATTTCGTTACACAATCATATTTAGTGGGTAGTTCAAGAATAGGCATTTCAGATGTCGCACGACATAACAGTACGGAAAATCTCTCATGAGTTAAATTCAAAGGGGGTAAAACAACACCAGACTTAATTGGTGGTGTCTTTATTAAGGTTTCTCTTAACGGTGTGTCTACTTTAAGGTATTTTTCATCTGAAATTTTCAGTGGTGGAGGAGTAGCAATGTAACTTTTTTTTGGTATTGGTGTACTGTTAACTACAGTTTCAAAATTTACTGCTGTTATTGTTAAGTCGCTTATGCATTCGTTTTCCTTGATACTAATGTTTGAAACACTATAATCAAAAGTGGTGTACCAATCGTTTGACTTCAATGACTCAACATTCGGTTCATTTAAATTGGTTTGGTTTTCTAACAAATCTGAGTTATTTATATTTATATTTGATTCCCTTCTACTTCAGAGCATTTGCTAAGAGTATTTAATAAAGTAAAAGTAGAAAACGAAGAAGTATCCATGAATATTTGTTGGCATATTCTGTACACCGATTTTGCGTTTTTACTATTCTTACATATTTTTAATTGTCTACAAACGTCATAAATTACCCTTGAATTTAAATTAACAAAATCATTTCCAGAATAGTTTTTTTCTTCAATAAATTCCACAGTATTTCTCATTACTTTAGTAATCATTCAAAGACACCGTAGATTCATCGTTTTCTTTCACCATCCGAATGAGTTTTCGAAGTTCTGATGTATCTCGTTTAAGACCATTGACAATATTTTTTTTCAAATTTGAATTTATTGTTTTAAAGATCGTTGAAAAAATGTCTGTCACACACTTGTATGTAAAACTGACTTCACTAAAGTTTAATTCGGGATACTCAATACAAACATACTGAGCTATTTCATTCAATCTATTATTTAGACTCATTTTGTTACACGTCACAGCTACAATTTAGGTATAAACACTGAAGTAATTTAATATGAATTGTGTAAAAACTTTGGTTTTAGTCTCGAACCTAAATCTCGACTTATAAGTTTTTTCTGTACTATACTTACACAAAATTAATAAATAAATATTAAAAAAAAAAATAATAATAATAATAAACAAATTAATTACAAAATACTTACAAAAACCAAACTACTGAACTTGAAACAATATTTTAATTTAACTAAAAAATAAGAATAATGAAATACTTAATAAAGAATAATCGATACTACTATTCAAACGCACTATAAACGTACTATAAACGCACCATAAAGTAAAAACACACTATAAACGCACTATAAAGTATAAACACACTCAAATAACAATGAATACCGGATGTGGATATGAATTGTGTATAACAGACAACTATAGAGATAAAAATGAATACCGGATTTATGACTTTGGAGGCTGTAACAAAGAAATAAATACATAAATAATCAAAACAAAAAGAATTTTAAATTTGAATTAGCTAAATCTCAATAAGTTTTAAAAAATAATGTTAATGAAATGTATAATATAATATTATGTATGTTATGATAATGAGTTTGTGCATATTCATAAGGGCCGTTTTATCAATCTACAGTTAAGAGAATTTAATCTCCAGTTAAGATTAATCCTCAGTTAAAGTAGAAATGGGGTTTTTTTAATACTTGATCAATATTTTCACCGAAGTTTAACTGCAAATTAATTAATCCGAGATATTTGGCCAGCTAAAGAGTTTAACTAGAGTTTAGCTGAAATATTATCAGTAATCTTTTTATTTTGGTTTGTGATTACATTTTGTTTGATTTTACTTTTAATTTCAAAGATTTTTTTATTCGTTGACTTGTAGGTATCTTTAAAATTGTTAATTATTTGAATGTAAGTACCTACCATTTAATTTAAAATGTACTTAAAATGACTTATTTATGTAGCAGCAGTAGTAATGACAGTAGTACTGATGAAGAAATAGAATTCTTGGGTTATGAACCAATGTTTGAACAAACTTCTATTTATTGTCAACAAGAATAGATCATTTGAATACATTTGAAGACTTTTTTGCAAGATTCCGTCTAAGTAAAAATACATTTAAAATTGTATTAGAAATGGTTCAACAAGAAGTAACAACTGTTACACAAAGGTAAAATAAAAATAACAGGTATTAACAAAATGTCGAGAATGCTATACTGCTATAGTCTCCTCAGCACCCCAGGGGCGTGAGCGTCAGTCATTGAATGGAGGGGGGAGGATTCCTTAACTTGATTTTGTATCTTATAAGATACACTAGACTATGATAAATTAATTTCCGTCAAATAACAATATTTTTTGTATCTGAAGGTTGGTCACGCTTATTTAGACATCTGATAAGCATAAAATAATTATTTGGAGGGAAAATATATACAGTGTTGAGTGATAAGATCATTTGATTTCAGTCATATCACAGATAAACAACATGTGAACAATTTTGTATTTTCATTTTCATTTTTTTTTAAGTTCTGTGCTCAAAAGGAGTTATAACATAGCAATATTAGTTAAGGTTAGTCTAAAGATCATTATTATACAAACTATATTCGTTTTCATGCAGTATTTAAAGTTTCCCAACGCATTATATCTAATGTATCCCTGAAGATACAAATTATTAATTCCCTTATTTTTGTATTGTATCTCACAAGATACAAATTCATTATTTCAGTAGTTATATTTTATAAGCCAAAACATATAATTAATATATGTAGGTATATTAAAATGTAGTAAATTATTATAAGTACTAGAGTTTTGTACTTTTTTTATTGAATTTTGAATAGTGAATATTACTTATTTATAAATTTCAGATATTTTTATTAACCAAAAATATGTTTTCAAGAAGTAAAAAGATATTAGCGCTTATAAATCCTCCATTAGATAGTGGGTCTAGTGAGGAAGATGATGAATTTGAAGTTGATCCTTTAGAAATTGATCATCTCTTAGAGATTTTAGATGAGGATTTAGTTGATGAAGTAATTATTTGTATGATTTTAGTCATATATGTATGTATTTTTTTAATTATTATAAATTTTAATAAACATTTTAGGAGTATAATAAAATGTTAAATGAAGAATTTGAAAAAGACTTTGAAACAGTAGATGAGGATTTAATACAACAGAATCTAGAAGTACCATTAGTTATTGAACTTCCTGCAACTCCAACATCTAATAATAATTCTATTTCAAATATATCAGGAACTGAATCATCTGGTTCTAGGCGGTCAAAAAGATTATATAAATCATCTACTCCTGTTACTCTTGCTGCCCCTACAGACCAACTTATCAGCCCTAATATTTGTCTTCCAAATCCAACTCAAGTAAACAAAAAAGTACCATTAAAGCATTTTGATTTTAAATGGAAAAAATGCACTAGTGAAAAGTTTAGTGTTTATATACCAATAATACAATCTTACCCAACTAATAGTTATGTCAAATCTCCTTTAGAATATTTTTTAATTTTTTTTTCTAATGATGTATTTGAACTAATCGTTGAACAGTCCAATTTATACTGTTTTCAAAAATTTAACAAAATTTTGGGAACAAATATTAAAGAAATTAAAGACTTGGTTGGTATTTCATTAATAATGGGAATAGTAAAAATGCCTGCATATACAGACTACTGGGCTCCATCAACAAAATATGGACAAGTTGCAAATGTAATGTCATTGCGTAGATATCAACAACTTATGAGATGTCTTCATTTTTGTGATAATAATTGCCCTGATGATTTTGATAGATTTTTTAAAGTTCGCAAGCTCTTAGATATAATTCGTAACAATTGTTTATCTTTACCACAGGGTAAAAGGTTTTCTGTAGATGAAATGATGATCCCTTACAAAGGCAAAAAGGCAGGATCCAGAAAACAATATATGAAGAACAAACCTAAAAAATGGGGTTATAAAATGTTTGTTAGGGCAGGCATAGATGGCATGGTATATGATTTTTTAGTCTATTCTGGTGACTGTACTTTTCGTGGTATAACTTTTTCTCCTCGTGAAATGAGTTATTTTGGCTTAGGACCAAGAGTGGTCATAGCACTATCAATATCAATACCAGATAAACCAATGAGTGTAATATATTTTGACAATTTTTTTACTACTCCTGAGTTAATAAGCTACTTGAGATCTGAGTTTGGCATATTAAGTTTAGGCACTATTAGAAAACAGCATCTAAGAGGATGTCCTCTAATAGAAGATAAAAAGTTAATGAAACAACCAAGAGGCACTTATGAATACCTTTGTGATAAATCCAAAAAAAGTTATAATTTTAAAGTGGCTTGATAATAAGGTAGTTAGTTTAGCCAGTTCCTATACACAGGAAAGTAAATCAAACACTAATATTATACAGCGTTATTCAAAAGATGCAAAAAAAAGGGTACCTGTTCCTTACCCTAATATAGTCAAAGAATACAACACCCACATGGGTGGTGTTGATTTAGCAGATATGTTACTTGCATTGTACAGAACTGGTTTAAAGTCTCATAAATGGTATATGTCTTTTTTTTCTCAAATGCTTGATATATCTGTAAACAATGCTTGGCTACTATACCGTAGAGATTGTGAACTACATAAAGAAAAAGAAAAAAGGCTCAAAGAATTTCGACATGAAATTGCAGTTGCCTTAACTAGTAAGGACAAACCTCGGCTAGGGCGTAGGCCAGCTTTGGAAAATAGTAATTTACCTATTAAAAAAATTCGACAAGAAATAGCTCCAAGACCTTACACTGATGTAAGATATGATAAAACAGATCACTGTCCTACTTTTACGAAAAAAGGTAGATGTCGCCATTGTTCAGCTGGTCAAACTTCAATAATATGTCAGAAATGCAATGTAAGATTGTGTTTAGTTGAAGGACTAAACTGTTTTCAACAGTTTCATTACAAATAGTTTTTAAATGGTTCCTTTTTTATAAGTATTAAGTATATAATATTTTGTATTATTATTTTAATACTTTTTTTTGTACAAATAATAAGATTATTCAAAAGACTGAAGTCATCTTTATTATACAATTTAATAGTTTAAAGTATATTACTTATACTTTGTTGTTATAGAGCATCATATTTGTTTATATATTAATTTTAAAACTTCTAAATATTTAAATTGAACCAAAAGACTGGTGAATAACAATTTATTACAAAGACTGTTTGTTATAATTTTAACATATATATATATAAATATATATATTTATGTTTTATTTTATTTTTTGTTAATTTATAAATAATTAATTTTTTTTTAATAGTCAGTTCATTATTTATAATTTGTTATAGTTTTTCAAAATAAAACAAAGTTTATTAAGATAAAAATTTATCAGTGTTTTTATACTATGTTAGAACCTTTTTCATACTAAATGTTGATCTTGAAAATGTATCTTATCAGATACATGTATGAAATAAGGGTATTTTGATAATGTATCCCCAGAGATACAACTTATATTTTAAAATTGGTTTGATAAAAAAAATTTTTTTCTTCAAATTTGGATTCTAGGACTTCTATATAGTTAGAAAAATATGAGTTGAATATTTTAACACAATTAATTCATATAGTGTCAATTTAAGGGTTAAAGCTATGCCACTTGATAAAAATATAATTTTTAGATTCTGAGCGGAGCAATTAATGTATCAATTTTATAATGATGCACGTTCTTATTTATTTTATTTTATGTCTGTCAAAAATTCTTTGATTTTCTTCAACAGCATTTTTTCTGATAGGAAATAGAATAAGTTTGTACTGTGGGGGTCAAAAGTAAAAAAAAAAAGGTACTCTGCTGTACAGTAGGTTACAAGTGGGTCACTGTATAATGGATGGTATTAAATTTGAATTCAATGATATAATATCATTGTATAAGAAAAACGATTCTGAGCGGAGACGGTATGTCAGTTTAGGTAGGTATAAGACATATTTTATACTTATATATGGTATTAAAAAAAAATTGACCTATATACTCTATTCCAAATAAGTTTGGAAAAATGTACGACGAAAACGCGTCCGGTTTCGCGCAGGTATGTCACGTGATCTGCCGGTGGCGAGCGCTGTTGTCGACGATCCGGTTGTATACAGCCTGACTGCATTTTCTAAACCGTCAACACTTCGCTTGCCTACGTCCTGTCGAAAACGTGCTCCGCGTATACGCACATTCATCGAACCTGCTTTCGGCGTTTTTATTCGTTTGTTAGTTTGTTTTATTTAAACAATTTATTTTTTTTAAATTTGATTTCAAAAGATGAGTGATAACGAGCTGTGGAACAATTGTTATTTTAACAGACCATATACAAGGCGGAGAGCTCCGGCCGCCGACCGATCACGACGAATGCCGAATCCGTAGCCAATCACAGCGTACCCGCATGCGCGATTTTTTCCAAACTTATTTGGAATAGAGTATAATAAATTACAAATTAATCATATCACAATATCCATTAGGTACTTATAACGCGTTATACATCAGCAACAAACCGTGATACTATCATAGATATACAGTAGTACACTTTAGAAGTTTCAAGTACCCACGAATAATATTATACAATCACAACAAAATAACTAAAATAGTTATTCTAGGTTTTTTAATATGTAATTTCGTCCAAATTTGAATTTAAAATGTCTGTAAAAAATAACTGTTCATACATATTTTAGATTTTTTGGTTACAGTATGAACTATTTATAAGAAGCTTTGTTTTAAATTTGCAATCCTTAGCTATAAAAACTGAACATTTTATAATTTATTAATAACTAGTTGCTTGTGAAACTCGCTGTCCTGAAACTCGGAAGCTTGTGTGACTCGGCGATGCAGACGTCAATGTCGTTGAAATCACTTATAGAAGTCACTCCTGTTGACGTCATGGGCAGTTAAAAAACAAATATGTAGGAGGTGATAAAATGGAGAAAATGATATAGAAAATGAAGATCGTAAGTAGGTAATGATATTCGGCATGATAAACCTAAGATATTCTAATCATACGGATAGACGCTAGTAGGTATAAGTATTTTTGAAATTATTTCATAATGTAAGCACCACGAAGATTATGTTTACAATAATAATGGAGATAACAATGAAATAATCATTGGAACTTGGAAAAATCGTGTAAAAAAAACCGGGAAAAAAATGCTAAAAATCCGGGCGGCCTTGCTACAGCATAGGACTACCGTGGTAGAGACAGCGACGATATATCCGCCGCCGGGGTTCGAACTCGACTACCCTAGTACTTTAACCTAACGCCTAAACCTACGGAACACCTACTCAGATGCTTTCAGACGAAAAAATTTGAGCATTTAAGCCGTTTGTATTCATCAGCGAATACTGCAATAAACATTGTTTAACCGATGAAATCCGTAGGATATGGCCATTATTTTTATTGCATATAGTTAACAAAATAGATGTAAAATCATGCTATTGAATGCAAATACATAGCAATTTCTGTCGTTCTAAAAAAACTAAAATATTTGTATTTTGTATTATTATGCGTAATAGTACATATGTATACGGTTCTGCATCAAATAAATAGTTAATTTATTTAATATATATAAGCAATACACAATTGAATGTTATTCATTAAATTCAGAGTGCATTAATTGTGAAATCCAATATTATATCACAGCATCGAGCACTAATGGTCGGGTTAAAATATTGTCTTTTATTTATTACATATTACATATTTTGGGTTTTCGAGTAGATTTATTGAAATCCAACCACAGGATTGTGTGTTGATCTCATCGAAATCGCCTAATAATTTTTAATTTAAAATATCGCATTCGAACGTTCCACAGTCGTAGAATTATACGATCGATATGGACCTGACCGTCGTGAAGAACAGTCCTGTTTCATTTGATATATTTAACCGAGAGAAAAACAAAACAGTAAGTGTAAGGCTCCGTTCGACGACTTTGGTTCGGTCTGTAAAAGCGATTTCGAAGTGTGAGAATGGGGCACGAAGAAAGGCGAACGGAGCTCGAAAAGCAAAAGTTTTGCAACAATCCCGGCGATGAGGCGAAGACGATATTTCAAAACGATGGCGCCGCGATATTTTTTCGCGCTCCCATTGGCCCGGAAGCGAACCTAACCTAAGAAAAGAAATAGTGGTCTTTCGTTCCGGGAGGAAAAGACCGGGACCTTACCATTTTATATATTAAGACTAGCTCTTCAAACGCCGATGGGGGAGACCCCCAGACCCCCCATGTTAGCTGGAAGTGGGTACCGATTGCGGAGATTGAGAAATTGAAACTGTAAAAGTCGCGTTTGTAGGTGGGTGAGAAAATGTCAAAGAAGGTTGTCGTGTACTTAATGACCAATAAGGTATATAGATAAATATTTGATAGCGATTAAGCGACAATAATATTATAGCGGCTATCTGCAGTAGATAAGTCAGTCGACGATTATTGCGTGTGTCGATCGCAACTCCGTATAGGCATCACGGCCGCCTCGGATCTTCGTAATCGAATGTCTAGCCATCAATCATCGCTCTATGCAAATCTATGAGTTATAGGGCATGTTGTTATGGCGGATTGGATGCATGACCTAGATGTTAGTGAAAAAACGGGAAATGCAAAAACAAACCCCCCGTGTCAGCTGAATGTGGCTACCGATTGCGGAGACTGAGGAAGGAGTTGAAACTACAAAAGTCGCGATTGTAGGTTGGCGAGAAAATGTCAGAGGAGGTGATAAGGATTTGTGATGAGGCGCTTTCGAGGTGTCGTTTCAAAGGCGGGAACGTTTGAATGTCGAGTTGGAGGCTCTAGAAATTAGAGGTTAAACTGGTTCGATACATGCGGACCATCCAGTCTTGTTTTGGAAACGTGAAACACCGTATTTGTGTGTCTAGCAAGTCAGTCACGTGAAGGTGAAAATCGATTAAAATAAAA
>NW_019100773.1:27457-29610 GCF_001856785.1 Myzus persicae
GCATTTGTCTCTCGGTGTAACTCGCTAAGTCAGTAATGAAGGCCTCTGTGCTATTCGCTGAAGGTGAATACCGATATCAGGACTTAAAGATTTATTTCAATGTTCAGCAAGTCATTCACGTTCATTGAAAATCGATTCACGTTTAACTTAGTCATCTAGGTAGGAAATCCTACTATGTCGGATAACGTACAATGTGGGACGCGGCATGTCAGGTATGTGGACACAGTGGTGGGCAGCTATTAGTGAGAATTGTCTTTGCAAAAGCCTATTAAAGTACATAATACATTAGCCCGGTGGGATCAAACTCGCTTCCTGCGCTGGTTCTTACAATTCAAATTCAAAACAACCCAGGATCAACATTGTAAAACCTTCTAGGCTGTCAAAATATGACAAAGAGACAACGCAAAAGTTGTCCTCCGCACGTCACCACTCCACTAACCCACCCGAATCAATTGATAATAATATTAATGGTCATACTGTAGCATTGTGTGTATCGTTGATATTGAAGAGACGTTCGTAATTATTAACCGTCTGACGCGCATAAATAATCGTACGTCTCGAGCATATTATTGTATATTATTATTATATGTACATAATTATGTAGGTATGTACAGTACATACAGACACAATCGAACGTCGTTTATAATAGATCAAACCACAGAACTGCGTTTACATTATTTGACTCACCTAAAAACCGTAATATACCAAGTACCTACTACATTGTATATTATATAGCGATGTTAAATTGTACAATTATATGACTACCTATAACGATATATAACTGCCAGAATTCAATCGGTTCTATTAGATCTACTGTTTACACACAATGCAAAATATTACAAAAAAACATATTTTATATGGTAGGTAGGTATACCAATACCAAAAATATAAACAGTAAATAGTACATCGCTTAAACTTTTAGACCAATGGACCAAAATATGTACTAATTTCACTATTAATTCATGTGCATAAATAATATGCTTGTAAAATGTAAAATAATGAAATGTATTAAAATGTAATATAAGGTTAGTTATATTGTACTTGTACTATTTTCTATTCAATCAAGTACCTATAAAAGATACATTTAGGCGCGTTGGTCATGGTAAATGTGTAGATAAAAGCAAGTATACTTATTAAATAGTTGAATTAGTATAGTATAGTCATAATAATAGACTGCCATAATTAAATACATAATTAAATATATATACATATACCTATTACTTATTAAGGTAACGCGAATAAGTCTTGGACGGGGAGGTCCATGATAAAGGCAATAAAACTCGAATTTTGAAAAAAAATCGGAGCAAATTCATTAATTAAATTAAATATGATAAGACGGAACCGATAGCGAAAAGACGAAAAAAAAAAAGTTCGAATTATCACGGCCGCCGCAAATTATCGATACCGCCGGGGGACGGGATCAAACCCACGACCCCGAGTCGTTTGTCCTATGCCTACACCTACCTAACCACCTATCGAGATGACAACTGGTGTCAAATCTACGACTCTTAAGCCGCGTCGCCGTCCACCCGAAACGGCGTCCGCGTCCCCCGAAGGGCGTCCGAGCCCCCGGATCGACCGCGTCGGGAAGCGGACGACCATCTCGACCGGCTCCGGACGTTCAAATCGGTGAGATTCGCGAAAAAAATTGAACTCAAATTGTATTTATGCGCCTGTATATAGTAGCGATACCCGTAATGTACCTACTGTCGTTTCCTCCCCGGGACTCGTTTTGAAACGACAATAAATTTAGCGGGGAACGCGAATACGTTCGAAAAAGCCGCAAAAACCGTGGAAATCGCGACGACGCCGCGGCATCGGCGACGGACTCGTCGGACGGGGGACTCGGTTTTTGAAAAAGTAGGATAGCGCGCCGGCTATAAATCTAGCGAGGAACGCGAATAAGACGCAAACGGGGCGACCCGAGGACCACGAGAGTGGTAAAACTCGAAGAATCTCAAATAAAATCTCAAATATAGTAGAAGTTGTTGAATGTAAACAACACACCCTGTATTATATAGATTATAAGCAAATTATTCACACTGTAGTACAGCAGACGCTGAATAGGCATTTTATATTTCTATAGCGTATTCGTTATATGTACTAGCCTGTAGGACGATTAGTCGTTGTTTTATATTACGCATCGGAGCACT
>NW_019100774.1:0-28105 GCF_001856785.1 Myzus persicae
CTAGCTCAAATTGATTCTTATAACTAATATTTAATTATTCTACTTTAGGAATAACTTGGTATAAATCATTTTAAAAAAGAAATCCTATAATTTCAAAAAGAACCAGTGAGCATATGACGTCTGCTAGTGGAAATGTGAGTGAAACAAACATAAAAAAATGGTTTGATGACATATATAAATATTTAACTGAAGAAAAATTAGGCAGATATACTGAATGACCCACCTAGAGTATTCAATGGCGATGAGACTAATTTTTCAATCTGCCCAAAAACATAATCTGTCTTAGGCCCAAGAGCGGCAAAAGATATTTATGAAATAGCTAAAGGTAATGCCGTAATGAAAAATAAAATATAACCACCATATTAACATTTAATGCTGCGGGTCAGATGTGCAACCCAATGATTATTTTTAAATATCAAAGAATATCTCAAAATATTATTAATACAATACCGACTAATTGAGGAGTTGGGTGATCAGATACAGGATGGATGAAAGCAGAAGTTTTTTATGAATATATTGGAAATATTTTTTACCCATTTCTTGTTGAAAATAATATTCAATTTTCAGTCATTTTATTTGTTGATGGGCACAAAAGCCACTTGACATATCAATTGAGTAATTTATGTTCCCAATTAAAAATAGTTTTGATTGCAATTATACCCTAATGCTACTAAGATTTTACAACCTGCAGATGTATCTGCATTTAGGCCTTTAAAATCTGGATGGAAAAAAGGATTATCAGAATGGCGAAATCAGAATCCCACCAGTTCAGTGACAAAAAAAGATTTTGCTCCTATACTTGATAAAGTATTAAAAAACACAGTGAAAAGTAATGTTTTGATAAATGGCTTCAAAGCATGTGGGCTCTTCCCTTGGAATAAAAATCAAATAGATTACCAAAAATGCTTGGGAAAAAATTATAATTCTAGTGCAAATGGTTCAACAAGTAGTACTGACACACACACTGACAATAATATTAATAATCTAAATTTAAAAGAATTTTCGGATATTATTGGCATTGAAACTCTAAAAAAATTCAAAAATACATACATAAATAAATACATAATGTTGTTGAAAATTTTTCTGAAGAGTTTTTTTATTTTACATCGAGTTTATGAAAAATTAAAAAAAGATAATCAATCTAACACAAAAGTTGACCTTCAAATAGAAAAATATACTGCAGATCAGTCATTGTCTGATATGCAAAATCAATTGGAAAAAAAATTATTGATATTCCATCACCAATTCACTGTACAGAAACAATAATGATTCCCAGTGAAAATCATGTAATTCTAAAAAAATTAGAAATATCACCAATTGAATCTTGTCTTGTTTGGCCTGTGACACCTGAAAGAAAAGGTACAAGAGTAACAGAAAAGTACCATTTGTAATAACGTCAAAAAATTGGAAAGACTTGTATGAACAAAAAAAAAATAAGAAACTGTCTATTGACGAAGAAAAAGAAATGAGAAACAAAATAAGGTTAGAAAACAAAATTTTGAAAGAAACAAATTCAAACAAGACAACTAAAAGAAAAATTGTAAGGAATTTATTTTCAGATTTTAGAACAAATAATAAACCATCAGAAACAGTTACTAGTCAAACTATTAATTTAGATACTTCAATATTTAAGAACTCAGATAATATTGATGGTACCATTGATACAGTTTTGGCTAATGAACTATCTAATTCACCAAACCATCAAAGCAATAGTAATAATATTTGCATACTTGAAACAGGATATTATAAATTATGCAAAAGTGAAATAAATAAATATGATTTAGGCATTGAGTGTAACTTTTGCTGTAATCAATACCATCAAAGATGTGCAAGCAATGATTCATTCTGTAACCTCAGTAGTGATGAAACACTTTTTATTTGCCAAATTTGTGAAAAATATATGATATTATTAAAAGTATGGTAGTACTTACCTACTTAATTGTTAATTTGAGACTTATTATTTTTATTTTATACTGTTTATGGTATCTTTAAATTAGCTTACTTTGTAGAGTTTTATAAATTTACATTTTTTGAGTACCTACCTAGGTAAGGAGGTAATTAATTTAATAAGTACTGATATTTTTTTTATACCTTGATATTCCAATTAGCTCAGGTACATTTTTATACATTTGTTATTAGTTTTATTATTCTTGAACAATTTATTTTGGTTTTGTCTTATATTAACTAGTTTTGAACAGTTTTTCATATTTTTTTTTTATTAATTATACTTACGTGGTTTTTATTTATTAACTTAGCTAAGTTCCTTACTTAATTGTTAATTTGGGACTTATTATTTTTATTTTATATTGATATAGGTATTTAATTTGTTCTTGGTTTCTATAAATTATCTTATTCTGTTATTTTTATAATTATAAATTTGTTGTTTACTTACCTAGGTTAAGGAGGTAATTCATTTAATTTTAATTTTTTTATTATAGGTAATACAAACACTTATTTAAACTGTAAAAATACAGTTGTAGACAGTTTAATATTGTAATTTGTAATCAAATATATATATTAGAAGTTGGGTACCTACTCATATTTCTTGCATACTTTACATCACCTATTTTGTTCTTATATTATTACATGAATCATTTAGCAAGATACCAGTAGATATTTTTATGTATATTTCCAAAAATAAAAAGGTTAATAATTAAGTTGCTAATAATCTAGAGAAATAAAACTTAATTTGTCATATAATTTTAGTGGGTACCAATAACTAAATGTTTTGATATTTTTGTAGATAACTGTAAACATAAAAAAATATAAAGTAACTTAGAAAGGTAACCTAACAACATTTCAAATAAAGTCAAAGAGATTAATAATTGCAACCATGGTTAAACACAAGATATAGAAACAATTGAGATTGAAATTTCCTTAAGGTGCCAATAACCACATGCTGTACCCTATATTTATATAACAAGTGCTCTTTCAGACATACCCTGATCATACACTCTCATGGAGTATTATATTTATAAATTGTTGGATACATTTTAATTGTACAGTGCAATTTGAATATTAATGCATTTTTTTACAATTTAATACAAAATTATATAATGCTTAAAATTTAAATGTATATTATTTTCAATTAATATTACAATATTACAATTCATATTTCAAATTACTCTGATACCCATATCTCTAATAATAATTATTATTTTTAAATAAAACTTTTTTACTTGTTCACGTAAAGTTTTTGGAGTTTATAGGTCATCAACATCCTACTTCATCCTCTAAGTTTCTCTATTGTTTTTTTTTTCATTAGCATATGATTTTGCTCCAACTTCTATCATGTCTAATGTTAACTACTGGTTCGGATATAGTCGATACTAGATGATGTACTGTTATATGGTTTAACAGAATGTAGAAAAAAAGTTCCTTAATATATTTCATCATAAATAATAATATAACCATTATACAAATCAAACTGAATAACAAATTAAATTAAAAGTTGTAGTAGTAAGTAGTAATTAGTAGTATTGTATGGTGTTACAATTTAGTGACATTTTTATTACTAACTAGACTAACTTATTTAGTTAACAATGTATTTCTATTTTCTTACATAATAAATTATAAACATTTTGAATGTACACTTCTTATACATTGTATTCAACGTCCATGTAAGGATTGTCAGTGAAATTGGTATCATAATTATTCTCCAAAAACCTAAAAAACCAAATATATTTTTAATGATTACTTTAATGAAGGTATTATATTTACTGTCATAATTAAATACAAAAGGAATGACGATGTGTGAACTGTATTACTAATTAATAACTAGAACTCAGATATTTAATGACCTAAACTTCAACAAAATAATAGATGCATTTAAAAATATCAAAATATGCAATTTTATGACTTAAATTATATATTAAAATTATAAACTTTGGTAGTTTTACTAAACTTTTTATATTTCTTTGGATGTATGATTTTAGTTTATTTTACTCATAATAACAGACTTAAAATACTTAAAACATTAAGTATATATATATGAATGAAAGACTCATCAAATTCAAAAGAATGATATTTGCAAAAACCAAGATTGTATGCAGAGAAAAACAATACTAACTTATTTAGACAAATAATTCTGAAATTGTAAATCAGAAAAGAAGATGGCTCAATAATAATAAAAATTTAATCTAAATTTGATATTGATAAATTTTAAGTACAAATAATATAAGGGAACTTCTTTTTGAATATAATTGTGTCTAACAATTTAGTACACCACTTGAAATTTCACATGGTGTTCCACAAGGCATTGTTCTTGGCCCTCTTCTGTTCATATAAAATAGGGTCTACTAAATATTGGTGTTAATGCAGAAATAATTCGTTACACTGATGATACTGCTATTTTAATTTAAAGTCATAGGCGTAACTAGGATTTAATGGTTACAGGGGCTAGAGTCCTAGAAAACTAATGTTCAAAATAACTTTGGGGGCCAGACACCCCCACCACAGTAAGCGGAATTTTTCTCTAAAAATCAAAATTAAAAATAAGCAATAAAATGAAAGTATAAACTCATCATTAAAAACAAAATGTAAATAATAAAATACCTAAGTACAATATATATTATAGGGAGCTAAATACACATACAGTAGAAACCGTTTATAATGACACCGGTTGTAGTGACTTAGATTGAAGGTCCCGGCAAAACTCCTATATTGTATGTACTAATTTGTATCGGTTATAATGACGTCTGTATAATGACTATGCGGATGTTATGACGGTTATTTTTGATTTTATTGGAAAAAAATTTTATCTATAATGACTTTATTTATTTTATAGAAAGTCTTATAACAACCGATAAAGCTAATTTATCGTTGTTTTGTAAATTTCACAAAAAAATAAACCACTCGTAAAATACAATGGGTTTTTGTATCGGAAGTATTGATAATATAATGATTTTTATTCGATTAACAGTTGTATTTTGAGGTTATGTGTTTTTTGCCTCAGTGTCAGTCTGTGTAATGCTTCTCTCAACTTAATAAATATGTGTTCGATACTAAAATAGTGTAATTACTTAATATTTTTCCTTTAGGTTATGGACCCAGAACGTTATTAATTACCTATTATAGTTATGTCTAAACGAACTGAAGAGAAATGCGGAATATGTCAATTTAATGGACAGAACTACAGAAACTAGAAGTTTCGGGTAGAAACTTTGCTAGAAGAATTCGGGGTTAAGGAATGTGTTGATAATACTCCTCCGTCAGATTCAACAAAACTGTCAGCTTGGAATAATAATGACAAGAAGTGTATGCCATTATTGGTTCAATGTAGAATACATATGTATAGCTGATACTCATTTAGAGTATGTTAGAGGTAAGACATCAAAGGAAGCGTGGGATTGTCTTGCAGCAACATTTGAAAGAAAGGGAATTGCTGGACAATTATATTTAAGAAAAAGATTGTTAACGTTAAGGTTAGCCGAAGGTGATCCTCTTGAAGAACATTTTGTTATCTTTGATTCACTTGTACAGCAGTTGAAAATAAGTGGTGCAAAATAAGATGAGATGGATGTTGTATGTAATTTATTATTGACGTTACCATCTTCATTTGATAATGTTGTAACAGCAATTGAGACTTTATCTCCAGATAAACTAAAAATTGATTTTATTAAAAGTAGATTATTAGATGATGAAGAAAAGCGTAAGAACAAATCCATTGATAGTTCAGATACTCAAGAGTTCAATAGCTCTAGTAGCATCGGAAAGGCTATCTTTATAGCTGATAAGGAAACCCGTCAAATTCGTTGTTTTGAATGTGGTGATCCTAACCACAAAAGACCTTACTGTCCAAAACTAAAAGCCAAAAAGAAGAATTAATATTATTTAAACAGCGCAAACACAGCAGACGCTGATGAACACTCGGAAATTGCTTTTGTGGCTGATTCAGGTAATATAAGTTCTAACGATAATTTAAAATGGTTTATTGACTCTGGAGCTACAGATCATTTAATTAATACTGAAAATTATTTCAACAAATCACATTTACTTGAAATACCTATTGTTGTAGGGGTAGCTAAAACTGGGCAAAGCTTGACTGCGACAAAAATGGGTTATATTAATGCCATTAGTATTATTGATGGTAAAGAAATAATGTGTAAAATAGAAAAAGTTTTGTATGTACCTGAATTGAGACACAATTTATTGTCGGTTGGAAGGCTAGAAAATGCTGGTTTAAAGGTTATTTTCAACAATGGTTTTGTAATGGTATATAATAAGCTCAATAACAAAAACAATTTGATTATGAAAGGGTCAAAAGTTGGGAATTTGTATGAACTCACATTAAACTTAAATCAAAATATGTCATTTGCAAATTCTAGTTATTCAAATACTATTGATCTCTGGCATAGAAGACTTGGGCATTTAAATTTTCAAACACTAGAAAAGCTGCCTGATATTGTGGATGGTATTTGTATCAATAATGAAAAGTACAATGAAATATGTGAAGTCTGCATCAGTAGTAAACAAGCAGCATTACCATTTTCTGGAACTAGAGTGCGAGCAACAAGACCATTAGAACTTATTCATTCAGATGTCTGTGGACCAATTGAACCTCAGACATGGGATAATAAAAGGTACTTTGTTTCTTTTATTGATGATAATACACATTTTACAGTAATTTATCAATTGTCAAAGAAAAATGAAGTTTTCAATGCATTTAAACAGTATGAAGCTAATGTTACAGCACGTTTTGGACAAATGATATCTCGTATTCGTTGTGATAATGGCCGTGGCGAGTATTATAATAATAATTTTAAAAGCTTCTGTGTTCAAAAAGGAATAGAATTAGAATATACAGTTCCATATACACCACAACAAAACTGTGTTGCTGAAAGAATGAATCGTACCATTATGGAAAGAGCTAGAGCATTGATTTTTGATTCAGGTATAAACAAAGAATTCAGGGGCGAAGCAGTATACACAGCAGTATATTTAATAAATCGATGTCCAACTAGTGCATTAAAAGACAAGACGCCTGCAGAGTTATGGTATAAATCTAAACCAACTCTTTCTAATATACGACTGTTTGGTTGTAAAGCATTCTTACAAATACCAAAGCAATTAAGAAAAAAATTGAATTCAAAAACTGTTCAATGTACTATGGTTGGTTATAGTCTTACCGGCTATAGGTTATGGCACCCTTAAAACAGACAATAGTACTTGGTCAAAATGTCATTTTTGATGAAAACACATATAAAAATAAACCACCAGCAAACCATCGTTAACCGTATAGTTCTAAATAATGATAATATTGATAAAAGTGAAGAAGAATCGAACAAACAGGATGAGTTAGCTGAGGAACTACCTAAGTTTGAGGAGGATTGGGATCAAGATATAAAATCAACAGTTCCAATCAAAACCAGAAGTGGCCGCCAAGTTACTAAACCAGCAAAATATGACGGTTATGTTATGTCTCATTTAGTATTCTCTGCCATTGACTTAATTGATGATGTACCAAAAACCTATTCATCAGCAGTTACAGGTGTTCATGCTAATCAATGGAAAAATGCAATTCAAGATGAAATTGATTCTCTTAAGAAAAACAACACATGGACATTATCTCACCTACCAAAAGGTAGGAAAGTGGTTGGTACCAAATGGGTTTTTAAAATCAAACGTGATTCCATTGGTAGTGTTAAGAAGTACAAAGCACGACTAGTTGCACAAGGTTTTCCTCAAAAAGAAGGAGTTGACTATTATGACACCAACAGTCCTGTTGCAAAACTAACAACTCCACGCACACTAATTTCAATAGCAGTTCAACGCAATTGGTTTCTCCAACAATTAGATGTCAAAACTGCTTTTCTTTATGGAATTTTAACTGAAGATATTTACATTGAGAAACCTAAAGGTCTTAATTATAATTCTGATATGATTTTGAAATTAAATAAATCATTATATGGATTGAAAGAAGCTTCAAAATGCTGGCATGAACGATTCGATAATTACATAGCCAAATTGGGTTTGAAGCAGTCTAATTCAGATCAATGTCTTTACATACTAAACAATAGTAATGCTCATGATATTATTTATCTGTTACTATAATATGTAGATGACATTATTATTGCTGATTCAAATATGTTTAAAATTGGAGAAATAAAATCCTATTTTAAGGAAGAATTTGAGATGGAGGACAATGGTGACCTCTATTATTTTTTGGGATTGAAAATAAATTATGACAAGACTGTTGATAAATTATATATTAATCAAACACAATATTTGGAGGATGTACTGAAGAAATTTAATATGGATAATTGTAATACAATTTCAACTCCCATTGAGTCAAAATTAAATATTGAAGAAGATAATAAACAGGAATGCAACCAACCGTATAGACAACTTGTGGGTAGTCTCATGTATGCAATGTTGGGGTCACGCCCAGATTTAAGCTATGCTCTAAACTTCTTTTGTCGTTATCAAAGCAAACCAAATGAATGTCATTGGAACCATCTTAAAAGAGTTTTGAGATATGTTAAAGGAACACTAAATAATGGATTGTGTTTTCACAGACAGTCTAATAACACTGAACTAATAGGTTTTGTTGATGCAGATTGAGCATCTAGTACAATCATAGATAATAAAGAATGGATAGGCCATGTATGCTTATCGTTGAGGAACGAACATGAAATAATTTATGATAAGACCACAGAATATTCTGTTGATTATTCTGTGATAAGACCGCTATTAGAATGAGAAGCATTGATAAAATCAGTCCTTCTCTCTTCCCCATTCCGGCACATGACCCTCTATTTGGTTAATATAGCAATGGCCTATCCATTCTTTATTATCTATGAGTACAATAGACCGAAGATCCAAAACCGGTTATTTATTCAAAGTCTTTAATTGTTTGGTATCATGGAGTACAAAAAGACAGCCAACTGTTGCTCTATCATCCACTGAAGCCGAGTATATGGCGGTTTCAAATGCAACTTGTGAAGCAATATGGATTAGAAAACTGTTAAAAGATCTTGATGTAACAATTTGTGGACCGGTGATCTTATTTGAAGACAATCAAGGAGCAATAAATCTATCATCATCTCAAGAACTACACAAGCGTAGTAAACATATAGACACAAAACATAATTTTATTCGTGAAAAGGTGAAGGAAGGACTCATTGAACTAAAATATATTCCAACATCAAATCAATTAGCAGATTTATTAACTAAAGGCCTAGGAAACGAACAATTCAAGCGATTATTGAAAATGATCATTGAATGAAAGAATTATTGTTATTATTCGATTTATTATTTATTATAAGATTATTAAAAAAAAAAAAAATTATAATTCATATAATATATTATACATTGTTTGTTAAAATATAATGATTGTTATTCGATTAACAGCTGTATTTTGAGGTTATGTGTTTTTTGCCTCAGTGTCAGTCTGTGTAATGCTTCTCTCAACTTAATAAAAATGTGTTCGATACTAAAATAGTGTAATTACTTAATACTTTTCCTTTAGGAAGGATTGTGAAAACGGCGAAGTTTCATACTGGAGATGTGAGGAAGTTGAAAAATGTCGTGGCAGAATTAACTTAAAAAATGATTTAGTTATTAAAGATTCTTCATTCAGACATATACATGTCCACAATCCAGCTAAAATTGAAGTCAAAACTTTAACTGAAGTAATGAAAAAAAGTGCTTTAACTACTCAACACAATCCAAGTAAAATTATTAGTGATATTATAATAACAGCGTCATCGAATATAATTCAAGGCAATCTCACAAGTGTATAAAATCTTAAAAGAATTATTCAGTGAACTAGGCAACGTAATCAACGTTCTAGATCTAATCCACTAACTTTGAAAGATTTAGGAGAAATACCAAACATGTATAAACAAACAAACATTGGAAGTAAGTTTTTGTTGTTTGATAATTACAAAATTAACGGTCTTACAAAGAATAGAATTTTAAAATTTTGTACAAGTGAAGGATTAAATTTAATGTCTGAATCTGAACATTGGTTCGCCGACAGTACTTAAAAGCGCTCCTTCTATATTTATACAAATATACACAATTCACGTATTGAAATATAATACTAAAATACCAGTAGTTTTTGCATTATTACCTGATAAAAGTAATGCAACATATTCTTATTTAATCAAAATACTATAATCGCATAAACCATTAAATCCTAAAACTATTATGACTGACTTTGAACAAAGTGCAATATTGGCATTTAAGGAAAATTTTCAAAATATAATTTCTCGTGGTTGCCACTTTCACTTAAGTCAATGTGAATGAAAAATATCTAACTGATGCAGAATTATGTATTCAATACAATTGTTACCAGGCTCTTGCTCATGTACCAGTACTTGGCAAAGACTAATAATTCTGCCAAGGTTAATTTATTTTTATGAATAAATATATCTAAAATGTATTAAGTATGTTTAATAGATTATTACATATTATTTAGGTTGGAATAGTGGTTTTAATAATTTACTTGGATCGTGTCACCCAACACTTTGGAAACTCATAGAAGGGTTCAAATAAGAAATATTGCAAATTATTTGAAATATAATATAATATCACTACAATATAATATCTAATATAATTTATCACTACAGGTATAAATTGTAAATATAATATAATATCTTTTATCTTTTTTTATATTTAATTTGAAGTATGACTATGTTTGACTTATAATATTAATAATTTTGAAATAATATACTTTTTAGATACCTAATATAATTATTTTAAAATAATATACTTTAGCTATTTTGAACATTCGCTATTATGGCTTTAAGATATTTTATACATAGCTATTTTGTAGTAGCTGTTTTGACATTCGCTTTTTTGGATTCCCGGTTATTACGGGTTACCAGATCAACATTATTGGAATATGAACGTTAACAAATAAATTACATAATTAGTGTTTTTATTTTTTACTGTCACCAGCTGAATTCAAATTAAAACCCTCAACATAAGCTATGCTTATAGGGGACTTTCCAATCTTTATTACTTTATTTTATACTTCAAAACTATAAATGATTCTTATTTCTTGATTTGCAAATAATAAATCATTATTATTATTATTATTATTAAAAATAGTAACAGTATTTGATAGAATGAAAAATCTAAAAATGATAACTTACCGGTATAATCTTTCAATATGAAGAACAAAAGTATTTAAATCACATTCAGGAAGCTACGAGTTTGACATCAAAATGGATGGTAAATGAGCTGATAAATAAATAAAATATTTTGTGAAATATTTTCATTAAATTTATTCAATGCTATGTAAGAACAGATTTTGATTAGCATATGATAAGATAAATCGATAAATATTTCTATAGTTAAGGCATTTTATTTACATCTAATCATTATTTTTCATAAAAAGGCAAGGAATCTACGAACAATATTTCTAGTTTAGGCTAAATTTATTAAATAGAATCAATATTTAAGTTCCTATATGTATAAATGTATCATTTTAGGATTTAGTGTACTTCTATTTCATTGTACACTACATTGCCAACCGGTGTCAAACAAATAAAACAAATATTAGAGAAAAAAGTATTTACCATATAACTAACTTTTATAAAGTAATAAAAATTCCTATATAACATGGGAGGCCAACAATGAGTTTCAAACCGCAAAATTATAATGAAAAATAGTATGAAGAGCAGAAAACGGAATAATATTTATTATTATATAACTAAAAATGTTAAGACAAGGGCCACACTTTGGAAAACCCTACCATAAAAGCCCTTCAGAATTAATATAAAATAATGTATTTGTGTTTGATACATACCAAGAAATCTCAATAGATATAAGGGACCATACAGATAACACCAAATTTTATTTCGACATAGAATTTTATTTGAAGAAATAGGTGATATTTAGTTGATTGTTCCTTCTTTGCTGAAAATATTGAATGCCCTTAAACAGACAATGTACATACATAATTATTATAAAAATTGCTTATTCATTTATTTCAAGAAGTTAAATAAGTTCATAATAATTAATAATTATAGAACAAAACTCTAGAAATTAATATTGCAGCAAGGCAAATTATATTCTCCGATAATATAACTGATGACTACTTCCACTTCGAGCAATAAGATTGTGATGGGATTTGCAATCAATGTAGTAACAATTAAGTTTTATATTTCTCTTTCAATGTAATTTTATTGAATATTACTTGATTGTGCATAGATTTATAATACACTAAAAAAAGCTTATCCAACATTTTTATTTACAAGTAAATGAGAACTTTTATTAAGAATAGCATCATACATTACCAGATGAATTTAAGACTTCCTCATTCAGTGACCTACCCAATTTACACTTTCAACAACTACTATACAGCAAAACAATTACCTGGTTTGATAAATATTCATTAAAATAATATAATTCATAAGTTTTCAAGACACCACAAAGAATATTTTTGAATTATACCAAAACACTTATTTTATAATATAAATATTTAATTTTATCAAAATTCAAACTTCAATTCTTATTTTAAATATTTAATTTCGTCAAAATTTAAACTTAAAATGTCCAAAAAAAATTTATAAATATATTTTTAAGATTTTTAAATTTTAGTAATTACTACATATGATAGGAGCATTGCATACATTTTCAACTACAAAATAGTTGGTTAAATTGTCATCATTTTTTTTTAAATTATGTAAACAATTTTAACTTTAAACACTTATAGAAACAATAGTGATTACGTATTTTTGATATTTGTTGTATGCGATACACTTTATGAAGAACCTTGTATAAAGATTTTGAATCAAAGCTAAATAATTTTATTATACTGAAATTGTAAACAAACTAAAAAAAAATGAACATATAAAATATCTATAAGTACTTAACTAAATATTACAGATAAATTTTAATTTAGAGCTCTTTAAAGTAGTAACTAGGTCTAACCAAAAATCATGTCAAATTTAAGATCAAAGTGTTGTTCTTTTTATAGAAAGTGTACACAAACGTTTGATAACATAATTGTAAAATCAATACATTTATCTCAGCTCAGATTCTTAAGTTATTAGTATTTTAAATATTTAAATATGAAAGTCATTAAATTATATCATTGAATTAAAAAACATGCTTTATTTCACATGATTGGTTTTGTACTATTAAATTTCTATATAATTTGAATCTTTTTTCATTAACGTATAATAGATGTTTGCTAACATAAGAGTTAAAATATTGCATCAGCGTTACACATAACATCGTTGAACTTTTCCTGAAACAAATATTGTAAAATTGTTTATCAACAATAAGTTTAGATAGTCATTAAATAATTACTTTTCGCTATCATCGTCAAAATAGGTTGACTGAGTGAAAGCGTATACAATTTCTGCCAAAAAATGTTTTTCTGGAAATGTTAATATCTAAAACCAAGCAATCAATATAACAGTGATAATAATCATAATATATAAAAATAAAACGTATCATACATTTTGAAATGTGTTGTTCATCACAAAATCCAAAAACAATGCTTTTTGTAAATTATGGGGTACAGCAATATTATGCAATTTGTCGGCAAGAAGCTAAAATAAAAATAAAATAAAAATAGATATCTAACTGAAATTCTTAACTTTATTTTTTATACTTATTGTAATACCTTTGAATGTGGATTGATGTTTGGGATAATATTTGAGATCTTATCTGTTTTTCTCAATGCTGGTTTTGGTGAAGCATTTTTTGTAGTATTAGATTTTTTAGATTTTTTTACTTTTTTTGATCTTTTGGCAGGTTTCCTACTTCTATAATTATAATAAATAAATGGTGAAAAGTGATGAGTAGTAATAATTCATTAATTTCTTACCGTAGCTTAGATAATAACCTATTCACAAGCTAAATTAATTTCATTCATCTCTAATACGTAGTTTTCATTAATCCAATCGTCAAATTTGGAGTTGAAACCAACAAAATGAAGAAGGTACTGGGTACTAGCCATAGTCATGCCTCTTTTTAAACATTTGGCGTCATATCGTATATCAGGGGTGGCCAACTTTGATAGACCTGCGATCGACCTCCGAGTTTTTCTAGATGGTCGTGATCGACCAAAAAAAAAAAGGTTGTCAATAAACAAAAAATATATTATATGTACAGGCGTGTTACACCACTTATTTTATTACTTTTTATTTACAATACAAATTCGCAGTTTAACACTATAACACTACACGTATTTTAATATATTTGATTACAAATAATTATCAGTTTATACGAACGCGATAAAGGCCATTAATAGGAAGTAATGCGGGCTATCCATTCTATAATACGATAGTTAATAGATATCAGTGTATAATCTTGTTTTTCATAGTTATTTATTGTCTTTTTCTAAATCTAATTTTTATATTTGTGGGATATACAAAGATACACAAATTGTTCAAAAATTTAAGAAAATGCGAAAGGGTGTCGCGATCGACCGGTTGGCAACCCCTGTAGTATATCATTATAATAAGCCAACACTTTGTCACCTAATTAAGAATAAAACATTACAATTTAGAAATAAAAAACAATATTTTATGTGTTTTAAACAATATTTATATGTGATTTAATTTAATTCATTATAATATTTACAATAGTCATATTCTAATGATTACTGTAGTCAGTGTTGAAACCTGCCTTAAGTTAGGTTAGAAGTTAGTTTTGAGCCTAAGAGAAATGCAACAAAATGAGAGAAATTTCATTGTATTTGCAATAAGTTGATAGATGATGGATCATATGTATTCATAATTAAGTATCTACGGGGCTCAATAATGAGAAATATAACAATTTAAAAGAGGCTAATTTACTTAATGATAATATTCAAATATTTGATAAAGTACACACAAAAAAATATTCCTCTTTATTCAGAAACAAGCCAATGCTATACGACCAAACAAATACATTTTTTTTTTTATCTATTTGCCAGTTATTTTGTAACAAATAGTCTTCCTGTTATCTGTTGAAAACTGATCATTTAAATATACAGTTTATTAGGAAAGTTTGAACACAAATTGGTTAAAGTTACAATTATAGATTTAACTTTAAATTGATTTTTGAATGATTTTATAAGAACCTATCTTGGAAGTTCTGTTTTTTTTATTTTTATTATTATTGAATACAACAATAATATTTCTTTTAATATCATTACACTATTTAATGTGATATATTTTAATTATACCTTCCTGTGCAACCTTACATAATCCAAGTTAGCCAATTTCGATAGAGTATCAGAGAGTAATTTGTTAGTTACTTTAAGAATTCAACAAACATTATCCACATGATAGACTAATTCAGACTGTTCATTTACATTATGACTAATCTTTAAGGAATCTATTTCTCTTGCATCTTCATACATTTGTTTTCAATATAAACTAATTCCTGGCTATTATATTAACTTTAGTTACCAAAATGTCTAATTTGGAGAAATTATCAACTTTATCAGAACATAAGGATATTGACTATTGCACTTCATTCAATGGATTAGCCAGCAAATTAAATTTATTGAAGAGGATACCATATCCGTCTGCATTGTCTCCATTTTATAAATGCATAACACAACAAATAGTATGTGCTAAGTTATTAATTTACCTAACTCTGTTATGTTTAATTTTAGAGTGAATTTTTTTTTCTATTTTAATTTAATAGCAAACAATTAGATAGCAATTCACAATTTTAAAATTCTCAGCATCTTGCTTTAAAATTAAAGAATAAAAACCTATGTCATTTACTAGATAATCTTTTTAATTCTAAATTTAGTAGAAGGTCAATTAACCCTAAAATTAGGAAAGTTAAAAGAATTATTCAGAGTGTAAAATTTGTAATGTTATGTGATTTCCAGACAGAGACAATGCATTCGGATATGATGCTCTCTGAACTTTATCAGAATAGACAATTAATATCATAGTAAAATCTACTGGACTAAATTTACCTAGTAAAATGCTCCAAATCAACAAAGTTTTGTGAAGACAAACACATATCACACACCCATTTACTTTGTTACTAAATTTATAAACAGTAGTGTAAACGTAACTAAATAACACTATTTTGTGTACACAACGGTTGAAATTCTGAACATTGGATGTCTTAGTTGGAGACCCTATTTCACAGTTGATTACAAACCACACAAGACATTATAGTAGAGAAAACGATTATAATGAGACACAATAAACCATTTATAAAATAACATAGGTAACAGACCGAGAATAATAGACTACTTAACACTATGAAAGTCAGATTAGAACTAAATACAATGAGTACTATATTATTTTAGTGATATTATAGATATTTTTTAGATAATAGGTACGTATATAAATATACCAAAAAATGTACTACACTGTAAATTGTTTTAATTAATAAAAGATATTCATTAATATTCATTCTTCCTAAACAAATTTGTATTATCTATTTAAATATTTGGTGGGAGTATTTATCCTAAATAATTTGAATCTCAATTCTTTTATCTTGACTAGCACACCAATGCTGCGACTTCAGTTGTTCACAATTATTATTATTAAAAAACAGTAGACATTCGAGATAAAAGAAGTCATTACGATATTATAGTAATTATTAATAATAGTCATTAATAATATACAAATTACAATAACTTATAATATATAAATTNAATAGTCATTAATAATATACAAATTACAATAACTTATAATATATAAATTACACATAATTAGAATAAAAAGTTGTTAAAGGCAGGATCTGCAATTGTCAAACATTATTATCTAGTCGTAAAGGCTCATTAGTCATTATCTATCTAATTGGTGGTGGGATGTGAGACGTAGAAGAGGGCACTAGAATGAGATGAACGATAATGAACTTTGAAGCAGATTAGAGAGGACAGGTAAATCGTTATTTTTGTTTAGCAGACCCACAATTTAATACCTGCTATACATCGACATTTGACTAAAGAAGGTAAGCAAAGGTGAGTAGCAATGGGCATACAATTATGAACAAGGTATCTTAAGTATAAAACTAGCATAATGTAGGAGTCTGAGTTGAACACACTCAAGTTATTTTGGATTTTAGTTATTATTTAGTATCTTGTAGGAGGATCTCGATCTACCTGTTACCTCACACAATCAAGGCTATTTTTTTATCTTAATACCTTCACATCATTAGCAAACAATATTATTTTTGAATATGCAAGATGCACTATTTACCAACAGAAAAAAAAACGAAGTGAAGATAAAATTGCTCGAGGAACACCAGACAAAGGCAGAGTAATTTGCGATTAAACCCATATAACTAACACACTACCTTGCACAATGCTGTTTGGTTGACAAATCTAGAGCTAATCCAGTATTGTAGAGATCCAGAAAAGCTTTAACCTGCACAGAACCTCTATGAGCACAATTCACTTGCATGCCAGTCAGCGTGAAGTCTGCCTCAAGTCAGCTTGGCAACAACTTGCTTTTGACAACTAATACATTAATTATATAGTTCACTAATAGCATATTATAATCACATAAATAACAAATAGGTACCAGCAGTTGAAACTTGTAAGATTTAATATCATATTGGGAATTCATTAGTAATGTCTACTGAATAGGTAGTTAACCCATTAGGTGCATGGCCAAGCAATTGGACGGGGGAATTGGCAGCATAATATCTACCAAACCGGGAGATGAACTTAACCGTACGGTTATTGTAATTAAACTAACCCTTGTTACTAACCCACGGCGAATTCAAATTTCCTTTTCCTATTCATTTTGTGTCACGAGATCAAAATATTAAATAAATCACAAATGAGTAATGACCGACACACGATATACCGACTCACAAGTACTGCAGGCAGCGGGCACACGGGAAATGTCGGATTGTATTGTCGACAGTCAACTGTCATAGCTAAAATGCGTCTCAATGCGATCATACCTAGTTATTTAGCCATGGATAAAACTACATATTTAAGATAAGAAAGCAGTAACATAAATCGTATGTCTGTTGTGCGCGAGTGCGCCGAGCGCGTCGGTCGATGTCTGTCAGGTCAGAGTAGAACTCAAGGACGTTATAAGCCAGAGGTGCAGTACTAAGGCTCCTTGGTGATCCCGCGTCTTATCACCACTTATTTCTCATCACTACGCGTACGGCACACACAAATGTTATTTTGTATTTTTCAAGATTTTCAAGGAGAAAAATTCGATACGTATCGATACGGAATAGTGACGTACCACCTCGTATCGGAGTCCGAGTCCGATACGGGTCGGTACGTATCGCTTGTACATTGCACGTGTAACATCTTGAACGCCCAAAATTGACCCGATACGTACCGATACACTCCAAATTCTTTACCACTTATTTTGTATTCGTTTTTTTTGTGCCATGTACGAATACGTCCTCTGTGAGTTGTTTTATTATATGTTCCATGCGTTCCGAACGAGCGCGCCCCTTCTACTCGCGTCGGTTTGAGGTTCGCGCTACGACGACCACGTCGCCGGCGACGGCACCAATCTAGCTTTTTTTGACGTACCATGTACCACCGCGACGCTGCGTTACCTCTGTGGCTCTGTTACAATCGTCGAACGATCCGGCCGCCATTCATACATGTGCCTTTTTAACACATTTTTGTTCTTTTATACGCGTCAGAATATGTACCGCGCTCGTTCCGATCTTTCTTAAACATTACTACACGTTTGTACTTTTTTCAACCAAATAAAGTTGTTACCGACTTATTCGCGTCTCACTACTCAACTGTGAATTGTATTGCTTAACAGCGTGGACATCATTATTGTGTAAGCGTAGAAACAACGTGTTAAGTCCTCAACCGTCCACGTTCCTACACTTACCAAAGCTCTATATATAATGGGTATGGCTATGCGACTCATTTATCAATATAAAAATGATACAACTCGGGCAATTTCAAATTCACAGTGATAAATGAGTCACAAAATGGTGGTTTAGCTACCTATTAGCTTTAATGCCGTAGCAGTACTTGCCGTCGTATGAGCCGTACTTGACAGTTGACATTTACATTTGTATGGTTTTCCATCACGCACTTGCTACACTGGTGCACCTAATTTCAATTTACTGCACTGGGCGAGTTTTTTGCACCAATATTAATTGACAAATAGTGAACGAATTTTTAAAACAATATTTTACTATCAGTCAGTATTATTTTGTAATAAAAAATATAAATCCTTAAAATGTTTGAAGTTTTGCGACATACAACCGTCAAAGTCATGAATAACCTTAAAGACATTAAACCAATTATATTTTATGTTTAGTGTATAAAAGTTTTAGAACGGAGAGATTCACTATGTAAAATACTGTAGAAAAGTTTGAAAAGTCAATTTTATTTCCTAGAAAAACATTGTATGAATCTTCGGTAACGTCAGAAAATCACTTACATTATGGTAAATTTACATTTAGCATAATACTATTCTTAATTCTCCAGTTTTTAAAATAAAATGGTTCAGGTTTTCTCTAAATACATTTTGCCTATGTGATATGTCATAATGATTTGGTGTAGGGTAATCTACACAATTTTGCATCAACAACAGAGTTATGGACTATCTTGTTGATATTTTAGCTTCTATTATAAATTTCAATGAAGGAACTCTCAATTAATCCATTGTTACTGAATCTTTATCAAATTTAGGCCTCTGGTCTTCCTGGATGCTTTGGTGGGTCTTCAATTCCCATAGAAACTCCTGCTCACTAACTTTAAAGAGCCAACATGCAATATGTGATAACAAAATAAAATGATTGATGTATTCACTGGTGCACCAGAGGATATCTATGGTTCAAGAGTATTTGCTCTATCAGACATTAATAAATAACTCCCTTTAATATGTGAAAATAAATACCATATTATTGAAGATTTAGCTTGTAGTATAAGATATAGGCTATTAGTACCATACAATAATTATGAGAACTTAAAAGACATCCAAATTCGTACTAGAGATTTAATTGAAAATTAATTTTTATGTTTAAATCCTGGTTCAGACAACTACTTCAGTTTGATATATACAATATGAACAAAATAACTAAGTTTGTTATTTCATGTTATGTAGGTATTAGGTACACGTATTGCGCATTGATATAGAAGATTATAATGAGTTGAGTGATCAAATACAACTGTTAGCAGATCTTGATAATTATTCAATTGATTTAGATATTGTCTTGAAAAAAAAAGGTCTTGAAAAAAAAAAGGAAAGCTAAACTCGAGATACTAAAAAATAGCTTACAATATTTTCAGTGCTACACTTTAGCTTTTCGATGTTATTATTCAATTTAAAAATGTATATTTCACCTTATAAATCATAATATAATATTTATAATAATAAATAATACTTAACGACCTATTTTTTTTAAAATCAGACAATGCTTAAATTGTATTATAAAATTAAAAAGATGTACATTCAAATTAATTGTATTTGCAAACATAAAAAAATAACAAATGTATAACTTAAATAAAGACTAGCTAAATTACCCGTCGTTGCCGGGTTACGGTAAAAAAATCAAATAGTTGAATAATAATTGTGTATATATAAATAAATATAAAGGATGTATCATGATACATCGTTAGAATAAAATAAAGAAATAACAAATGAATAACTTAAATAAAGATTTTTTGTCTTTAACAAGATATAATACAATTTTTGAATATTTCACTCTTTTAATGTCACATAAAATAATATTAATTGTGTTCACCCATTCTCGTTACATGATTAAATCGCCTCAACTTATTCTTCTTCATTTTGTCTAGAATTGGTAGTTTTTGAGTTTAAATACTAAGAATTTAATTTTTTTGGAACTTTAAATATAAGAAATGTTGGTGTTTGTATTCCCAATGTGTTGGTGAAATCAGAATTTTCTTATCTAGCTTACTTAATAAACTACTTAAGACCTACAGATAAATTGTACGTGGTTATTAATAACGATAAAAAAAATAAGTAAACCTATCGATTTCACCAACATGTAGGAGTGTTGTAGGACATAAAGCTACTAACATTTCCAAAAAAAAATTCCTTAACTACATTTGTTCCTAATGTTTAAATGCGTATACCGCTACACTGTATTTTTTGAAAAATCGGCATTCTTAGCGTTCCTCGCGGACAATGCTGTAAAATTACGACTCAAAAATATCAGATGGAATCAAGATTTTCAAGAAGAAAAATTCGATACCGAATATCAACGCTCAAAATTGCCTCCATACGTATCGATACACTCCAAATTCTTCCTTGAAAATCTTGAAAGGACTACACCGTATTATCTACATCACAGTCGTTATCTACACCATGCACCGTACGCAATCCGTAATAGTTACTATCGTCTATCACACATTCACACTATCTACTTATTCACTTCTTCAAGTGCATAATAGTGTTGTTTCACGACTTCTACAGCTATCGCGATTTTCTTTCGTCGCGTCACTGCGGCTTTGGTAATTGATATTTTACGCAACATAATACTACCTACATATTAATAAATATAATACTCTCCAATGTGAATTGTTTTTGTTTATCAACTAACTATTCAACTGTAAAAAAAATTATGGTTAATATTATTATCTATGAAAAAGTTCTCAAACGCAAACCGGTGCTGTGGGTACCACCCGTACCGTTACTGTTTTTTACTTATGTATATTTTTGTTTTGTAATTTTTATTAACTTCAACCAAAAGTTACTATTGCTCGACAAATAATTGAATAATAAGTAATAATTGAATTCATTATTGAATAAATTATGTTCGGTGCCGTTACAGCAAACCTTCGGGCATGAATTCGTGATAATTTTATGATAGGTCAGGTAGATGATGGATCGAAAATTATTTTCGTTTCGGTACTACTTAACAATGAACTTATTGTATTATTTAAATTGCGTCTCGGTGAACATAGAGAAAAACGCTGCAGCAGCTGAAATGCGTGTTATTTGCGAATTCTGTGTAGAAAGTTCAACGATCAACTACTGATATAATTGCAGTATAAATTATTCAATTAATAGAAATATAGTTGTTATAAATGATTTTTGATTTTAGTTCATTAGGAATCTTATGCATAAGTAAAATATATACAGTGCATATAATACTTTCACTATATAGCCCAAAATAGTTTGTGTAGCCTACAAACTGTACACCAAAACTGTGTCAGCAAATAACTCTTTTAGTCTCCACAATTGTGTGCTCGAACAAGTTAGATTTAAGAATATAGTTGCTTTCGTCACAGCATACTGTCGCTGTACCAAATAGTGTACATATTCATATACTATTGTCTATATTGCAATCCAATACAATTATACAAGATTATTGCAATAGTACCTCTACTACTGTGGGTATGTATTTTGCCTCCGTTACTTGGGGTAGTCGGTAGTATTAACCTCAAAACATTTTTTTTGTTTGAAACAACTGCCAGTTACTATATTATGCAATATTGTTTGACATTAAAACTGAAAATGAGTGTGTATTAAGGTTTATTAACAGTTGATATATGTTGGTTCTATTCGAAACCATTGACAGATATGCTACATGTAAGGTATCTTGGCATTTTTATAAGTAATATTTTTCATCACCACTTTAATGTCCGTCTATAAATGTCGATAGTAATACCTGTTATGACCTTAGGTCTAACACTGGTAATATATACAAGTATATTTTATTTGCAATTTGATTTTAGATTGAATTTCTTTTTCATAGTTTATCACAGTATAAGCTAAAATTTAGCCCAGACAATTATAAAATACTCTATAACCTACTCTAATATTTATTACCAGCTGTCTATCATTCCTTAAAAAGCATCAAAATATCATCAAGTATTATTCACAAATAAAAAAAAATTTAAAAAAAATAGATTTGATTGACATTTTTTTCATATTTTATGACTACTTTGGGGAACTTAGAAAAATTACAAAAAAAAGTACTTAACTTTTGCAAAAAGTCACTATTTCACTAATAATGTGTCAATGTGAAAATGTTTGCACAAAATAAGATGATGATTCACAATTCACACTATTTGAATTACTTAAATTATTTTGAAACAAACACCCAAAATGAGACACTCAAAAACATGGCCCTTCTGGAGATCCGTACTGCTCGTCTACCTCGCTGCTAACATGCTTATATTGTATACATATTGCACAAATATAAGTAAGTTTTAAATTCTCAGCAGGAAAAAATTTTGAAAGATCATATTGAATGGATTAAAACAAAATTTCTCAATGAATTATGACAGGTTGTCAATTTCCAATATTAAAAAGAATCATGAAACGGACATTTGCTTATGAACCTGTAGTTTTTCTGCTTGGGGTTATTATTATTAATAAAACTTTTTTCCTTTTTTTAAAGTATACAATGTTTCTATATTGTTCGTTCTTTTTTTTAAAGAAAAAGTTGAAAGATTATTACATTTTGTAAATCAAATCTTGTGCCTACCTAAACTGTATAAATAGAATGCTAATAAATAATTTAAAATGTTAATACAAAATAAAATCAAAAATTCCAACACATTTGTTTATTACCGTCATCTAAAAATAACGATGGAACAGCATCAGGTTCTAGTCTGTACTTTTTTCTAAGTTCTTGAAACAATTATCTTCAAAATGAGCGCCACATACTTTTTTACTAGATTTTACTTTTGTATATTATCTGCTTGTAATCCACATTTTTCTATCTAGTTTTTTCTCGGTGTAAAATCATTGGGGTAGTTAAATAAACTAAGTTCCTTTGATTATCTGTTGAAACAATTTTTAATCGAACAGCGTACTTCTTTTCTCAAAGTGTGGAACTATAAAATTTAAAAATATTAGTATTTAAAAAAAAATATGAATATAGAAACAGCTTGGGTTTAATAGTGATAGTCAAGGGGGAGGGTTGATGCACCAGACTAAAATTGTATTATTGTATGTCATTAAAGATATGCTAGTAGTAGAACATTTGTAACTCTACTTAATGAATCAGGACATAGCAGAGAGTATTATTAGACCATTATTGAAAATTATTGACAACATTGACTCAACTTTATTAATCAAATTTTTTTTTCCAGTCTTTTATTTGTGTGAAATCATTAGGTTAGTAAATAAACCAAGTTCCTTTGAATATCTGTTGAAACAATTTTTAACTGAACAGCGTGCTCCTTTTCTTAAAGTGTGGTTCTACAAAATTTAAAAATATGAATATTAGGAACAGGCAACAGCTATTGGTTTAATATTGATAGTCAAGGGGGGGGGGGTTAAGTTTTTCGTTTTAAAGCTAACATTAGAATTTTTAACTGAAGATTCTCAAGAAATGTTTACTTTTATCAAACCTAGTGTGCAGAAACCAAACCTAAGGACATTAACATTGCACAAATGTAACTTTGTGATCTGCGATGTTCAAAGCTAGTGCTCAGCGATGATCTTGGGATAGTAATGTCTAAGTTTGTTTCTATTTCATTTATTTTGATATTGTCCATATTATTTATTTTGTTATATGAGGGGCAGTTTAATCTTAAATTTATTATTGCCAGGTTTTTTAAATTTATTAGGTGTTTAAAAGCACATTTGGATGACTGTTTGATTGACTGAATAATGTTTTTATTTTCCAGGGATTTAACTTTAGTTTTAAAAATTGTAAAAGGGGTATGGGTGTCTGTTGTAGGCAATGCCAAGTATAGCATTATTATTTTATATTTCTTGTATAATTTTCTGGTCTGAAAACATATTAGGTATTAATATTTGTTTTTAATTTACTTGTTCACAAATCAGTACTGTTATAAATTGATTTTTTGTGAGTATGATCATCATTATCACATCCTGAAAATCGAAACACTCAGGTATCTCCAAAGTGATATCCAACTAAAACTTAAAAAAATGGTCCCCCACACGGTTTTAGATTATTAGGTCTGGCAACTTGATAATGGATCCGTGCTCCTAATGACCGGACAGGGAATAGTCATGCACACGTGTCACTATCTAGCGGATTAATATTTTAGTTTTTATTTATTAACCCGGGCTTTCATTCTGCAGCAGCTGCCAGCTTTTCTACTGCATTGGAAAGTACTAGGGGAGTATGTTTGGACTTTCGAGTGCACGTGTAGCATTTATAACCCATACAGCAGGCGCTGTACAGTATACACTCGTCTAGTCTGGGAGAGACATGTCTGGAGGGAGGAGGGCGAAGTCATATTTTATATTTTTAAATATGTAAACTAACACAGAAAAAAGCATTGTAAAACCAATACACTCATGTCCCCGCCTAAATCTAAAACATTAATCAAAAATTGGGCCAAAGGTATATTGTAAAGTAATTTAACTTAAGTAATGAGTGTTTTCGTAAATTATAACTTTTGGATTTTTTTATTATTAATCAGTCCGACTCTTGGTCATCATGCCAAAAAAATGTGCCATATGCAATAAAGGTACAGAAGGGGTATCGACTTTTATAGTCACTAAAAAGCGTAGAGAAAATTGGGAATTTGTAGTTCCAATTCCCTTATTAGTAGGTGATCGAATTTGTCAAACACATTTTCCCAAAGCTTTTTTAATAAAAGAAAATATAAAAGACGGTCCAGAACAAACAAAACGTTCAAGAGTAAGTTTTTCAAACTAAAATGTATAATATATGTTATATAATAAAATAATATATTTATATAATACATTTACATTATATTATTTACATTATTCTTTTTCTAACATATATTTTTATAATAAGGTACTTTTAAAAGCAGATGCATATTCTATAGTTGAATTTGAAGGTTTAAGTAATAATATTCCTGATACTGTTGATGCAATCGTCGATGAAGGCAATATGCATACAAATCAACTGCCTTCGAAATCAAACAGTGTTGTAAAAAAACTGTTATTAGTCATGATAATTCTGATGAATTATTTCTGCCTTTTTTGCCTATCTCCACATATTCTGTCATTCATAATTTTGCTTTTTTCTTAGAAACAGTATGAAAATAATATAACTCAAGTGTGCAGTATTCCAGTTCATCCAAATTTAATAAGAGAGCCAAACCTTAACCATAGTAAAATAACCAATTCTATAAAAAATATTTTTGAACAAATATATTTAGATATGGACTCTGTGCAGTTTCCTTCAAAATGGTGCAGAATCATTCCTGGAAATAATAAAAGTGTTATATATAGTAAAATTGTATTAAAAGAAATTGATTTAAAGCCATACTTTGAGCGATCTGTAAGCATAGATGAAAATGCAACTATAAAATGTATATATGTGAATGATACAATTCAAATTAGTCATCTTAAATTAAATTCAAATTTGGTACAAAGTATACAAGAACTAGAAGACGTAATTTGTAAGGTGGATAGTGCTGTAATGTGCGAAGGAGTAAATATACCAACAGAAGCGTTGAAATATAAAACAAATACTCTATGTATTGATAGTAATGGACATTTTCGACGTATTGAATGTTCAATGTTCATTAATAGTTAATGAAGAATTAGCTATTAACAGATTAAATGATGATAAAATAATTAGACAATGTAAATTTTGTAAGATAGCATTGATTAGATGCCAAAGAAAAAAATTACGTATGAAAAACACACCTGCTGTGAAACGTGTACATTTACTTTGTACTCCAAGTAAACTTGAAAAGCTTAAGTTACTTCGTCAGTGTAATAAAATTGTAAGAGAATTGAATCGTCGTGCTGGAAAACAATTAAACAAATTAAAAAGTCAATTAAATATCTGTCAAACAAAATGTAGTAATTTAGATGAATCAACTATATTAAAAAATTTAACATCCAATAATATTCCAAAAAATTATCAATTGGTAATAAAGGAAATAATAGCTACCCCCAAGAGAAAAAGTTCAAAAAGTAATCGATATACAGAAGACTGGATAATGCTATGTATGCTTTTACATATTAGATCACCAGCTGGTTATTCTTTTATGCAAAATAATAAATTATTACCACTACCTTCAGTCAGAAGAATCAGAGAGTATTTGTCAATGATAAATACTACATGTAGATTTGACAAACAATTTTTTGATATTTTAAAAAAAACATTTAGATACTAAAACAGATCTTCAAAAGCATGGTGTTTTGATATTTGACGAAATCTCGCTTAGAGAAAGTGTTGCAGTAAATTCTAAATCTCTCACTTATACAGGTTTAATAGATTTTGGAGAAGATGATGAAATGAACTTACCAAAAGCAATAGACATAAATTCTAAAGCCACACATGGGTTAGTTTTTATGTTCCAACCCATAGCTGATAATTATACATAACCTATAGGAGTGTTTGCATCCAAAGGACCAGTTAATGGACAAACACTGGCAAAATTAATTATTAAAGCTGTGTTGCTTCTTGAGAAAGCAGGTGCTCGGGTCCATGGGTTCGTTTCAGATGGAGCTCAAACTAACCGACGAGTATGGTCTGAGTTTGGTATAAGTGGAAAATTAGGTAGTTCAAAAACTCATATTGAACATTTCGCTGACAGTAGTAGAACATTTTTTGCATTTTCTGATAGTCCCCATTTAATTATAAATGTGTCAGGAACCGGTTATATAATAACAGACAACTTCGGGTAATATTCAGTTTTTTTTGTGCCAATAATAATACAATTCAATATCCATACATTACTTGCAGATAAATCCAAATGAAAATCCAGTGAAGTGGGAATATTTTGAAATATTACACGCCCAAGATAAGAAGAACTGTAACAGCCAATTAAAAGTATGTCCAAAGTTGACAGAAAATCATGTAAAATTATTAAATACATGTTTAAAGATGCGTGTACGTCTTGCAACACAGGTACTTATAGGTTATTAGGTAATATAACTTTATAAAACGTTATATTTTCTTTTCCTTTACAGGTTTTTAGTAAATCTGTCGCAGATGGTTTAAAATTTTATAAAAAACACAATATAGAAAGTTTGAGTGATTGTGATACAACAATCGATTTTTGTTTGATCTTTAATGACTTATTTGATGCATTAAATGCAAATATTCCTATACAAGGTATTAAACCTGGATCAAAAAATTATCAAGTTTGTTATATTTAAATTGCTTATATTTTTTTGTTTATTTTTAATTAAAAAACAATTATACAACATTATGTATTATAATAATACAATTAAAATACTAACATAATTAGCCTAACCTTGCGAATCGTGTCCACGATTTCTAGTCGTGTACCTGTCCAGTGTTTTATTACATGGATAGGTGCAGATAGTACATATTCATCATTATAATATTTAAT
>NW_019100775.1:0-29628 GCF_001856785.1 Myzus persicae
TGAAAAGGACCGTTTTTATGTGGTGACGGCTACTCCGTTACAGCTCCCCCCCAGATTTGTCACCGGGGAAGTCGAATGAACCGATGATAAATGTGTTGAATCATGAATGACGCGCCTGCGGATCGATGCTTTGTACAATGCCCGCCGAATCGCGTTTCGGGACATATTCCATAGTGGAGTGTCCTCATCCGGAGATGTTATTATGTTTGGCACCGGATTGTATCGTTGGAGATTGTTTGTAATGTGATCCATTGCTTGTGATAAACTAATATTTTTTTCAAATGGGACATATTTGTGCAACGTTTTTTCCGTTACGAATCTCCAATCCCAAGGTTGGTTCCAGTGTGTTTCAATGACGTTTCTGGCCATGTTTACGTTGTTTACCCATGTGATGATGTGGTTTGTTTTTTGTCTGTCTGCTTCTCTTTTACTTGGTGTTAAAATTTTCCGAGCAGTTATTGATGCTAAGCCATAAAGATTTTCTTTATTTTCCGTTGATTGTTTTAAAAGTTGTTTTCTTTTTTCTGCTGCTTCTTGTTTCGCTCGTTCTCGTTCTGCATTTATTGGTGCCATTTTTAAACTGATGAATATGACTTTGTTGACTGTTCTTATATAGTTTATTGTGGGTTAGCTGCTTGCTTTTGATTCGTCAACGCTGTCATGCTTCTCATTGGCTTCTTTTTTTTTTTTTTTAAATACTGTTTTGTTTGTCCATACCATAGTATGGACGAACTTCAGATACGTTTATAAGTTCTTCCCGCTCAGAGTCTATGTTTCTTACGGCCAACGTGTTCTTACTTACTATTCTGGTTATGATGAATGGTCCGTTATAGATATGGAACAATTTTTTTATTTCTTTGTTACACGTGTTTGATAAATGATGATTTCTTATTAACACATATTGTCCTTCTTTATATATTATATTGCTTTGGTTTTTTTGTTTCGACTCAAGTTTTTTCGCTCTTTCTTCGATCCTGGATGCTACAATTTGTACTATTTCTTCTCTTTTCATTTTATTAATTTTTGGCTCGGGAAAGTTAATCATATTTTCTAACGGATGTTTTGGTGTTTCTCCTTTAATTATTTCCCACGGGGTCATTTCTGTGACTTCGGATCGTACTTTGTTCATCCAATCTTCTATTCTCTCTAAATAATTTGGCCATTTGGTATGTTGACTGTGACAGTACGTTCTCAGCAGTCTTCCTATTTCACGGTTATATCTCTCGACTGGGTTAGATTGAGGGTGATACTAGGTAGAATGTTTTATCGTAATATTTAGATCGTTAAGTTTTTTCTCCCATAATTTTCCCGTGAACTGAGTTCCATTATCTGTCAATATTGACTGTGGTTTGCCTGTTTTGGGTAGATAGTCAAATTCAATCCTATTTAGTATTGCTTTTGCCGATGCTTTCTTTAATGCATATAGTCTTATATATTTAGAAAATGTGTCTAATATTGCCAAAATATAGTGGGTTCCTCCTCGACCGGTGGGAAGTGGTCCCATTAAATCAACTGAAACTGTTTCGAATGGTGTTTTCGGTTTCTGAGATTTTGTTGGTCCGTTTGATTGGTAGTTGATAGGTTTACTTCTTTGGCAACTATCACAGTTTTTTATAATTGATGCTGCGATTTTATGCATATTTTTGAATATGCATATTTTTCTTAATGCATGGTATGTTTTATACCGTCCTGGGTGTCCCATTATTTCATGTGTTTCTAATGTAATCATGTTTGATATTTTCCCTGGTATGACCACTCGCCAGTCATTTTCTGTTTTGCCTTTTACAAATACTATATTACTACTAAGTCCTGTGGTTTATTCAATTTTGGGGTTATTGACTTGGGGAGGGTGTCGTTAGATTCGTCTGACTTTCCCCTATATGTTACTCTTATGGTTTTTGTTGTGCTGTTACTTGGGGCTTAGTTATTTTCCCTAACGTTAGTGTGTGTGGCTTGTGCTAGCATACTGTCCGCTGATTGGTGGTCCTGAAAAGGACCGTTTTTATGTGGTGACGGCTACTCCGTTNTTGATTTAAAATTAACAAAATTGAAAGAAAAAAAATGATTTTTTATTTATTTGGGAAATTCTATGAAAAAAGATTAACAAACTGGTTAAACATTTAAATTTTGTTTTGAAATTACAGGGAGATTGGATGCACTGTAAGGGAAATTTGTTCCCTTGATTTTTTTTCATCTCCCTGTAAAAATGGAGCCAAACTCCCCAAACACATACTACTACCGATAGTTGTAGATATATTATCCTCGTTATGTTGATTTATTATTAATATATTATTAAAATTACATCAATGAACCACATAGTAGAGCATACACTATACTATTATAACTTTATATTTATGTTCAATGCTTATGACTATAATATTATGTATCCAGGATTTATAATGTACATCAGAATATGTGTATGAAATAACATGTCTGCGTGCTTCACTGACTGATTTACTACATCGTTACATCCAACGTGGTCCTGTGTTTAAAATTACCATTATGACTAAAGGATAAAAAACGATGAACACAGCGTAATATATATAATAATGTGATTTATTGTTGAAAATCAATAAAAAAAAATCATACGTGTATGTACTTATATCTGAGCGCACGGCAGTGCGCCTGGCCAAGTTACAGCAATGCCAGTGTATCTTTACACGCACCAATTAGCCCTTTTTTTCTAACCCATATATCTCTTTTTCTTCTTAAGATAAACTTTTGAAATTTAAAACCTGATTAACCTCTAGTAGCTTAGGACGCTGTAAGAAAATGGGCCCTTAATATTGTGCCATTTCAAAATGGCAAGATTTCAAAATTTGCAATATTGACTCACTCACTCACTGATCATCAAAATTATAAGACACTTCCCGTATAGGCAGAAACGTGAAATTTGGCACAAAGGTAGATTTTACAGTGAAACCAAAGGGAAAAATCTAAAAATTGAATTTTTTCAAAATGAATGCCTCTCCAGAGTGTGTATTTCTAAACGTTTGAAGTGGCGCTCTTAGCACGCATAAACATTTACTTTCAAACAGCGTTGCAATGTGGTAATAAGAAATTGTTTGTAGTTGAATTATATATATATATATATATATATATATATACTAGCTGACCCGGCAAACGTTGTTTTGGCATATAAATAATTTCCTAGTAATTTCTAGTGTAGACAAAAAATAGCTTACTTATTGTAAGTATGTATGTATGTTAGAATGTGTATATTGTATGTATGTAAGAATGTGGTATATGCGTAAAATAAGCATGGAGCGCTGTGAACGATGAGGGATTATAAAAATAACAAAAGGCAAACATTATTTTTAAGTTATATTATAATTTATTCCTTTAAATTATATATCATTAATTAAACAATTACGACAGTAACGCTATTAAACAATATCAATCTCTTAATGCTATAGCGTGAACAATATTTTTTGTTAGTCCTTCAAAAGTAAAAAATTAAATTTTATGAAAACATTGTCTCTTATAATTTTTTTATACAACCAATATTTCCATTGACATTTCAAAATAAAGATTCATAATGATTGATTTTTTGGAAACTATGAAAATCTTAATTGTTCAATTACATTTTTTTAATAAAATTAAATTAAAATTACATTTTTATAAGATCAACAACACTTTCGATATAAAAAAAAAGTATACTTACAACACAAAATCCGTTGTTATTGGAAGCTCGTGTCACGTGTTGAGTACTTTTGAGGTTATAAAATCACTTGATTAACTAATCGTGCAAAATACACACAAAATTGATAATTTAATTATTATTGATAAAATAGGAATGATTAAAAGTTAATATGAGAGTTACACTGAGATAGAAAAATAATAATTGTCAACGTTACTACTACACTTGATGCATAAACAATAATGATGGCCGACAACTGTGTAGGGAGTGAGAAAGAAAGGAGACCGGCTTCGTTCTCATCCCTACTCCGTGCTGTTTACTCGGTCAGAAGTGACACCTGTAGACATC
This sequence comes from Myzus persicae, assembly GCF_001856785.1. Classification (NCBI taxonomy): domain Eukaryota; kingdom Metazoa; phylum Arthropoda; class Insecta; order Hemiptera; family Aphididae; genus Myzus; species Myzus persicae. Next base: position 3,989 of record NW_019100775.1, read on the forward strand.
TGGCGGGGATAACTAATTAAATGACGATACATCAGTTTTCGACCGGAGAGGAAAAATGATTAAATTACTAAAATGGCTATTAAAAAATAAGGGTTGATCGTAGAAGGGTGAAAATTGAGGATTGTATGTATTTTTGTATGTTGTATCATAAAAAAATAGAAATTAAAAATTTTGTCTAAAAAATAAAAAAAAAAATTTAGGGGTGGACAACCCCTAACATTTAGGGGGATGAAAAATAGATGTTGGCCGATTCTCATAGATACCGGATAAGCACAAAAAATTTCATCAAAATCGGTCAAGCCGTTTCGGAGGAGTATGGCAACGAAAACTGTGACACGAGAATTTTATATATTAGATATTTATATATATATATATATATTTATAAGACATAATCATGTTTTCGTGCATTTATTTTATTCAAATACAAAATATATAGGGGAGAGCGGGGCAAGTTGACTACCTTAAGGTTCGAACAATTGTTCTGCCACAACTAATGGTTAGATTATCATAATTTTTTTTACAGATAATCCAGAGTATACTAAGAGTAAATGGTAATTTTTTGGTTTCTTAATATTTAGTATCTTATGCTTTAAAAATAATTTTTGTAAATTTGTAAATTTCGTCAACTTGCCCCATGGTTGGGGCAAGATGACATTTCCATGGGGCAAGTTGACTTTTATTTTGGTTGTGTTGAATAAAGTTTTAAAAATCTCAATTAAATCATTTAAAATATCTTTATTCAGTATAAAATATTAATATAATAACAAATATGGTTGTTTACTTGTTGTATAACATGCTTTTTACCTTTAAGCACATAACACAACTTAACTTAACTAAACTTTAGTAACAATTTATTCTATTTATAACAAATTAAAATTTTTTAACAAACAAAACTTATGAAATTAGGAGAAGGTTCAATTTTAAAATTATTATCACATTTTATTCAGTTTAAAATATTTATGTAATAACTGATAAGGTTGTTAACTTGTTGTATAACATGCTTTACACCTTTAAGCACATAACACAACTTAACTTAACTAAACTTTAGTAACAATTTATTTTATTTATAACAAATTAAAATTCTTTAACAAAAAAAATATCAAATTAGGAATAAGGTTCAATTTTAAAATTATTATCACATACCTAGGTAGGTATTTTTAAGGAACATATTAGTTACATATTTCACATAGAAATTGTTTCAAGTCTTCCAACCCTGTACACATTTCATGTGCCCATCTCTTACACTGTATGCAGCAGATCCATGTTTCCCCCATCACATCATTTTTAAATGGTTCATTGCAATATAGGCATTCTTCATCTGCTGAATCTTCGTTGTCGGTTATAACATATTGAGGTTCTTCATTTTCAGAAGAGGAAGATCCGTTTACAAATAGTTTCTTTTTAACTGATTTACTTTTTCTTTTTTTTATACATTTTTCTTTTTCAGTTTTTTTTTCCATTCTCTTGTGCTTTCTTTCTTCTTTTTCTTTGACTAGGTCATTTTTATCTTTTAATTTTTGTTCGAGATAACTTTTTACAGGAGTACATGTTATTATTATGGACGGTAGTTTTGCTCTAGGTTTTCTAGTAATATTTTTTTTGGCTGTTGGGAGTTCTGGAAGGTTCCGGAATTTACTTATTGTAGGAGGCAAAATCACTTCTAATCCGTCAGTAGTACTTGGACCAGGTTGGCAGATGGTAGCATAATCTATTGTAGGAGGCAAAATCACTTCTAATCCGTCAGTAGTACTTGGATCAGGTTGGCAGATGGTAGCATAATCTATTGTAGGAGGCAAAATCACTTCTAATCCATCAGTAGTACTTGGCCCAGAGGTTGGCAGATGGTAGCATAATCTATTGTGTTTGGTGTAAGACTTGAATCATTATTTATGTTATTTTCAATTACTAGTGGTCTATCAGTAGTGGCAGATGCAGCAAAATCCTGATCTTGAAATATTTGTGAATTAAAAGGTTCTATTCCACAAGATTTGAAACCACTAATTGCATTTTGCATATTTGCTCCTTTAACATATGCTTCCCCAAATAGCATTGGTATATGAGCTTCCGAAATAACTGAGCCAGGATGATTAACCATATAATTTTCACAGGCCTGACTATAAAAAGTTTTTATAGGCCCAAAAATAGAAACATCTAACGGTTGTAGTCGATGAGTTGTGTGGGGTGGAAAACCCAACATAGTTATAAAGTGTTCTCTACAAAAATTTATAGCTTCCAATGAACAATGTGAGGCATGATTGTCTAAAATCAAAAGTATTTTATTATTTTCACTGGGTTTTACATATTTTACAAAATGGTTCAAATAATGTAGAAAATTGACAGTTGTCATCCAACCACTTTCATGAGAAATAGCATTACTACCAGTGGGTGCTCCAATCAAAAACTCTGGTCTTAATCTTTTTCGAGGAAAAATGAAAAATGGTGGTATATAAGTACCAATAGCACTTACTCCACAAACAATTGTTACATTTTTACCTCTTTCTGCTGTCACTACTTTAGCCACTCGCTTTGTACCAGTAGGAGAGATGACTTTGGGTTGCTTTGTAGGGACTGTAGAAAATCCGGACTCATCAACATTGTATATCTGATGTGCCTGATAATTATTTTGTAAGCGAATTTCTTTCAATATATTAAAAAAGTGATCAACATTGGTTTTGTTAAAGCACATAAGTCGCCCAACTGAAGTGGCTTCTGGAGTTCTCAAACTTAAATTATTGGTGCTCATAAACTTGGATAACCAACCTTCTCCTGCCATTTTTGTATCATTGTTAAATGCATTTTGAATGCCTTCCTTTTCTGCAAAATCATACACAATTCTTTGAAACTGTACTTTAGTTAAACCAAATGCCCGACGTTCAATATCAGTAACGTAAGTCTTCAACTGCTCTAATTGTTCATTATTAAATACTTGTTTGTATCTACCTCCATTAACAGGTAAATCCTATATTATAATAATAAAAAGTAATTAATATTGCACAAATTAAAAACATTTAAATTAAAAAAATGAATTTTGGACTGATCAGACAAACAATTGTACTACCAATGTTCAAAGCCATTCAACATTTCAATAAAAATACTATTATTTTAAATGGTAGAAAGTATTAAAATTAAATACAATTATATCTGTTTATCTTCTATTTTAATTTTAATTGTTTTCATTATGAAATTGAATAACAACTGACAAATAATTTAAATAGTTATGTAGGTAGGTACTTATTATAATTAATATTCATTATATTGATATTTACTTTTTGCTGTATTTTTTTTTTAATGTATCGGCGTAACGTTGCCTCTGGTATATTCATCTGTTTCGCAATACTTATACAGGGCATTTTCTTATTGATACAAAGATCTAATGCTTTTTGCATATCTACTTTTGACCACAAACCCCTATCTGATTTTCTCTCATAATTTCGTACCATGTTTTCCTACAACAAACGTTAGATGAATTTTAATATTAATTTTTAATAACTTCAAATACAAATCTTTTAAGCCAAACTACAAGGTAGGGGCAAGTTGACGAACTCGTCAACTTACCCCAGTCAACTTGCCCCAGCGGCTACATTGGTGAAAATTGTTATTTACAACTATAGTAAAATTAAATTGCACTTACCACCAGTGTAATATAATTGCTAACAACTACCACTATCCATACATGCAAAAATAAATAGCTGTACTTACTTAGTTCATTGGTGAAGCCTTACGGAAACGGTCTTCAAATTTTTATTTTACTGCAATAAACAAACAAATGATAACACGTGCTCATGTGTTATCAATTAATCATTTTTTTCGAAATAATTTATATGCATGCATAGATATGAATCTAAATGTCTTTGAAAATCGCCACTAGATGGCGTAAAACATTTTCAAAACCCAATTAGTCAACTTGCCCCACACGTCATCTTGCCCCGCTCTCCCCTAATATACTCATACAAATACAGAACATTTTAATAATATTCGTCGGTTTGCGAACGATAATTTTACGTGATAACGTCACAAAAAACATTGATGACAAATTGCATAATGCATAAGAGTCAGGGATTAAGTTTACCAAATGCTTCGTTAGATGTTGGCAACTCAACTTTCTCGTGTGGTCAAGCGTACGTGGCCCTCTCCAGGGTGACGAGCCTCCAGGGAGTTCACTTAATTAATTTTGATCCCTGTCAGGTGAAAGCCAAGAATAGTGTCATTGTTGAATATAACCGTCTAAGAACTTTGTATAGGCCAGACTTAACAGTCTAAAAAGTCTCGACGACGAAAAATAAAAGACCGTACCTGGTATTGACAACGCTCAAGAGTCCAATTTCTCAGCTGCTCAACAGAAACCCAAACGGTCTTACAAGGGAAAATCTAAGACGTATAAAAAAATAAATTTAAAAAAAATAAAAAATAAAAAATAAATAAATAATAACAACAAGTCGTAAACGACGCTGAAGCCCGCAAAAATAAATGATATCCCCAACAAAAACATAACAGTAAAAAAGGCCAAGTTCCTAACTCCCTCCCAAAAAAGTCGGCCTATCAAAGTAGTGGTATCTACATTGTGGCCAAGTCTAGTTTATTCCTCATTCAGGAACTGACCAAGTGTTAAACAATACAAATACAAAAGAAGTGTTGCTCTTTAATATAGGAGTGCATTGAGGTTATGAATTAAAAATAGCAGACTTGGTCACAATGTAGATTTCACTACTTTGATAGGCCGACTTTTTTGGGAGGGAGTTTGGAACTTGGCCTTTTTCGCCGTTTTGTTTTTGTTGGGGATTGGTATACACTTCTGTCGGGTCAACCGCGCGCTCGGTTTGTAAACGCGACCATGGAGGCTACGGACTGAATTCGCAAACGAACCGAATGCCAGCGGCTTTCGAAAGACGCCCGACGTGCGATCGGTGGGCAAAAAGCCGTCGGAAAGACGGAACGGACGGGGAAATAACGAAAAAACCTAGAACGACTGGCAGCGGCACTTTTTGGGATCGAGATCTCGGGCGCCACAGACGGCACACGAAAAAAAACCGGACTCTAGTAACCGTAAAAATGTGTGTGAAACGCGATAGGAGCACGAACGGGACCAAAAATTGAAAAAGTCGTCGGATTTCGAAAAAAACCGACGCGTCTGATAACGGATAACTCGATAAGGACGGCCGTCTGGCCGGTGGAAACTGCCCGGTACTGTAGCACCGGCCAGACGGTCACACTGTTGTCTCTTATTGAACCCCTGGCGCTCGGCTGGACTTTGCTCAATTTCTTAAGGTATGATTCCTATGTACGCGTCTAGAGACGCGCTGCGACGCGGCGCGATTCAAATTTCAGCCGCGCGGTTGTTTTTCCAACCGCGGGCCCAAATATAGATTCCTATGCAACCGCGCGGCGGTACGGCATGGTGTCTATAAATATTGTATTTTTAAATAATATTTTTAAAACCAATCAAAATTTTACTCTATTTTTATATAATAACATTTCCGAGTGATCACTGAGTAGACTTTTATTTTTGGTTCAGTGTACCTTCGGTTGCAACTAGTCGCAAGTGTGTTTCTTCTACTTTTCTATAATAATACTTGTTTTAGTCAAATATGCCTAAGACAAAAAAACAAAAAGAGTTTTTAAAACTTCTTCTTTTGCACGAAGCTGAAGAAGAAGAGGCTATAGTGAATTATATCTTAACAAATGAAAAAAACGAAGCCCATCAGATGTTTTTGTCTCGAAAAACCGAAGGGTTTTTCAATATACTTATTGAGAGACATTTGTGGCGAGACGGCAAAAAATTTCGGGAATTTTTTCGGTTGAATTGGGACCAATTCAATTATGTATTGAACTTGATTGAAGAAGACATAAAAACAAGTCCCAGCATTAAAGTTCCAGAGCCAATAACTGCCGCTGAAAAACTTGCAGTTACTTTAAGGTAAGTTAAATATGTAAACATATATACAATTAAATATTATGTCTTATTTTATTATAAATCACTCGAAACGAATTTATCATTAAAATCTAAATATTTTTTTTTTTTAATATAATATAATAAAAATTAGATATAAAAAACTTATAAGTCAGTCATTTAACTAACTGAGTCCCTTTAATACTAAATACAGATCGATTAATCATCATAGATTGTCATCTTGTCGCTCAATATTTTCTCCAAACTGAGTTTCTGGTACATTATATTGTGGTGTCATTAACGAGTTGTACGTATAATTATTTTATTTATTTTATTTTTATTTTATAAATTTACGCCAATCGGCTTTTTACATAGGTATAACAAAAATAACATTGTATATATTAAAACAGTAGGTAATACAGGGGATGTTGATAAGAGTGACAGAAAAAAATATGTTCTATTAAGGCCAAAGATCAAAATTATTATTATTCGACGAGCGCATAGCTCTAACTAAGGGATCGTTCATCAGGAAGTTGGACCTTGAAGTGGGGAAGAGGAATGGCTCTTGAGATCTGGTATGAAAACTTGGAATACGTATATTAATGCGCTCCAGGAGTCGGGGTGCATCCACCTTCCCATGAAGTAGGTTAAATAACAACAGGTGGTCAGCTCTTTCTCGTCGATTTTTAAGAGAACACAGTTTTAATGTATTCATTACTGGTATGTAATTGTGCTGAGGGTGGTAAATTTTAAGTAGAAATCCGGCAAGACTAAGGAAACGAGATTGAACTCTTTCGATAAGTTTTGTCTCGACTTGAAGAGATGGGTTCCAAACTATCGATCCATAATCCAAGATTGATCTTACAAGGGAACAATAAAGTGCAACCAAGCAAGGCGCTGAATTGAACTCAGTGGTATGACGACGAATGAAACCTAAAATCTTTAAGGCCTTGCAGGATATATAATCTATATGAGATCTAAAAGATAGAGTTGGTGTATAAATGAATCCAAGATCTTTAGTCTCTTGAACTCGCTTTAGAGGTATCCCGTTTATTGTGTAATTAAAATCAATACATGTTCTAGATCTATAGAAGGACATGACTTTACATTTGTCTTCGTTGACATTTAGGCCAACTGTTTTACACCAGATCAAAAACCCATCTAATGATTCTTGAAGGACATGGCAATCATTTATTGAAGATATCTTAGCAAAGAGCTTTAAATCGTCAGCAAAAAGTAAAATACGACAGGGGATAGAAGTAAGAAAGACTGTATTGATAAAAATGTTAAATAATAAGGGGGATAAGTGACCGCCTTGGGGAACCCCAGATGTTGTTCTGAACAATTTTGATCTAATATTAAATAGGTTGACAAATTACCATCTGTCACTTAAGTACGAGTGAAACCATGATAAGAGAGGTTCTCCAATACCTAATTTATCAAGAATGTAAATGAGGTTGGAATGATCAACAGAGTCAAATGCTTTCGACAGGTCCGTGAAAATAGTGTCAACTTGAGTTGATTCATTAAAAGAATCCCGGATAAAGGTAGAGAAAACTAAAGAGCTGGTTGTAGTGGAGCGACCGGGGAAAAAGCCGTGTTGGTCAATAGATAACGTAGGTAATAGAACTCTTTCAATTCTTTTAAGGACCAGTTGTTCGAATAACTTCCCAATAAAAGGGAGGTTAGATATGGGTCTGTAATTAGAGACTATTGAAGGGTCACCTGACTTTAATATAGGAGTTATTTTACTAGTTTTCCAAACAGATGGAAATATACCTTAACTTAAAGATTTATTGAAGATTAAACAGATTGGAGAGCAAAGAATCTTCCTACAATTATATAGAAAGAAGGCAGAGATACCGTCTGGTCCTAACCCACGTACATTAGATAAGGAATTCAATGCTTCAGCTATTTCGTCATATGAGAAACATAATTGAGATGGTAAAAAAGGGAACTCATTTATCTTCATTTCATTCATGGCAGTATTAGGGCATGTCGAAGAATCATTATAAGTAGAAGAAAAATAAGTGGCAAATAGATCAGCGACTTGAGCACCAGTAGCTGTCTGGTCATTGAAGTAAACTTTGTCTGGAATGGAGGGGGAAGTACGTTTGTTATTTATAAAAGACCAGAATTCACGAGGATTAGAAGTTAAACGGGCTTGAGAATGGTTCGTATGTGACCTAAGACATAGTTTCGATTCGGCTTTACATTGGGAACGTAGACAGGAAAACACATTATAATCATGTAAGGAGCCTGTAATTTTATATTTTTTATGAGCAGTTTTTTTATTGAAAATTTTATTATGACCAAATCTTGTCTGTGCCGTTTGATAATTTGAATTAGAAGACTGCAATATATTTTCTCTAGGCCAAAAAATGTGTTGAGATTGTGCTGGAATAAAACTTGAACTTTCAAATGGAACCAGATAATTTTGTGTTGATGTAGGAGGATTTATATTTTCTATTTCCAATTTGGTAATAATGTTAAAAATTTCTGCCTTAGCTTTAATTTTTAAATTAGGGTTAAACGTTTTTACAGTTTGTGCCATTGACTTAAAAAAAGTGTCGATTGGATCTTCTTTTTCGTCATTAAGCGCAAGAAACATTTGTTGTCTTTGTTCCATACTTTTGGAAAATAATGCGGCTAGATCTTCTTTTAGTATTTTTTTATTTAGCAGTTTTCTTTTCGCCAATTTTGGCTCACCAGTTCTACTATGTTCCATCTCCAACTCTATTTGAGATGTAGATTGTAGTGATTCTACATTCAGATCCGACCGTGAATCGTCATCGTCTACTATAACATTATTTTCCTCTTCGCTGTTTATTTCTTCATCGGTAATAATAGTAGTCGCTGTTGGGATATTAGACAACCCTCTGAAAAAATCAAATAATATTTAGGAATATTAATATAATATTTATTTTTGGTATATTTATTATGATCGTATTTATTGTATTTGAGCCCGTAGTAGGTAATTAAACAGATAAAAGTATATAATTTGGTTTTTTTTTCAAACATAAATTGTATTTTTATAAACACAATCCTATACGGACAATATGTGGTAAGAAATTGAATAGTTAGATAAGGTTAACACAATTAATAAAAGTATGTAGGCATTTAAAAAAATATGTGATCACGTAGCATGTAACACATACATATTTCCACTATTGAATTATGAATTATAAATTTTATTTCTAAATAAATATGCATGTAAAAATCAATAAATAATTTTTAATTTTTAATTTTTAATCTCAATTATATTTTATTAAGATAGCCAATAATTACTGATGTACTTCAATAAATAAATAAATTTATATATATTTTTGTGTGTACCTATCTTATAAGAATTTAAATGCATATTTTACAATTTTTTATTGCATACAAATCCTAGCCCTGCAAATGGCTAACACTTATAACTTTATTAATACCTAACCTATTTAATTTATGACAAATAATTAGATTAATAACTATAAGATACGACATACTCTCGTTCGTAAGAAACAACATCGAGGAAGGATAATACATCAGTCAGTGCCCATTTTGTTGGCTTATTTTTTGCCGATGATCCAGTTCCTAATTTTCGATGTCTTTTGTTTTTGTTGTATGTGTCCTTCATGTTCTTCCACCGTCTTTTACAATCATCAACTAAAAATTAGAATTTCAACATTATGAATAATTAAACTTAATTTTTATTTTTAAATACCCACGCGTACCATACTTACTCCACTTCAAAGTCTTATAAGTTAATAAGTTATAACTAGAGCGCGGATTTTTATGCACTAAATAGTATCAAATAAAGACTCGGTACCTATTTAAGTTTCTACATTTCGTAAAATCTAAAGAGAAAATAGACTTACGAAGATGTAATGTGTGACATAATATATATATATATATATACCTATATAATATATATTTTTCATGATTTTTTAAGAAATAATCAATGTTTAATTCTATATTATCACAGTTTTGGCAGCCAATTTGAATAATTTTTTTTAGAATTTAAATATTTTGTGCATTACATATATGTATAGTATACAAAATAAAAATACAAAATCTATTGTATTAATATTTTTTTTTTTTTTAGGTACATGGCAACGGGTGAATCTTTTAGATCACTAGCGTTTTCGTTTAGAATTTCGCAAAGTTACATAACCCGTATCATTAGATTAGTTTTAAAAAGTCTAAGTGAAAGACTAACACCTATTTTATTACCACCACCGACAAGAGAAAATCTAAAACAAATAGCTATGGATTTTTGGATCAAATGGAATTTTCCGAACTGTGTAGGTGCCATAGATGGAAAGCACATAAGAATTTTTGCTCCCGGAAAAAGTGGCTCGTTGTTTTTCAACTACAAGGACTTTTTTTCAATTGTTCTTCTTGCAATCGTTGATGCAAATTATAAATTTATATTTGTGGATGTTGGTGCATACGGCAAAGAAGGGGACAGTGGGATTTTCAACAAATGCCGTATCTCCGAAATAATAAAGACTGGTGAATATTTTCCTCCCCCAGAAATATTGCCCGATACAAATAAAAAATTGCCGTATGTACATATTGGGGATGAAGCATTCCGTCTAGAACCTCATATGATGCGTCCATATACAAAAATCGAAGCACGGAATGATCACGAAAAAACGGTTTTTAATTACAGATTGTCTCGTGCTAGAAGAACGTCGGAAAATAGTTTTGGACTTTTAAGTCAAGTTTTTCGAGTCTTTTATACACCTATATCTCTTAAAACAGAAACTGTAGATTATCTCATATTATCAGCGTGCTGTCTTCATAACCTTCTCCGTGATAGATATTTAGAAAACACAGGGAATTGTTTTTACAACTTTAATGCAAATGAACCGCTACCTTCTAGGAATATGATTTCACTTTCTAGATCGGGAGGATACGCTAATTTTGATGGATTCAATGTCAGAGACGAATTTAAACAATTCTTCAATAGTCCACAAGGAGCTGTTGAATGGCAGAATCAACAAGTTCGACAAATTGATATAAATTAAAATAAAATATAATATGTTGAAAGTTAGTGATTGATAATATTATAATAGTATATAAATTGTAACTTATAATAATATTATTAAGTACTTAAAAAATACCTTTAGATATACTACTATTTGCAATATCCATGTTTTTAATATTTGTTGTTATTATTTAATATTAATACTATTGTTTTTAGTAGAAGTAGATATTATTATTATTTATTACTATCATTATTACAATTATTATTATTTATTATATTATTATTAGTGGTGTATTGGTAAATATATTTATGGGTATACGCACTAAAAAAATATGTATATTCCACTTAAAAAATTTTCTCGCTCCGCTCCAATTGTTTTTCCTTAGTAGTCGTAACACTACAATAATTAACTTAATCCCCTATTAGAATTATTAAATATTATAATATTATAAGTTATAATTTATAACTAACAGTGATCAGTGATCACTGATCACCAATGGAACCGACTATTCTTCTTTGTCAAACGATACTACAATAAGTCGTAAACTAGATTCAAGAAGGAAAATACCCATTATTGCAGTAATAATTTATAAATAAATCTATCAATAAACATCAATAAGCCATTTAATTGGCCATAGCCTGATAAACACTTAATAGCATCAGTCGTTACAAGAAACACATTTGCCGCGCGTTATAAATGGCATGATACAGTTTGAGAAGCTTTTAGCCGCTAAACATTCATACTCCATATTACATATTTTAATAGGGAACATCTATTTTTCAAAATGTTATTAATAAATTGAACTTAAAATTCATTATTATAATATTATTATAACAATTTTGTCTTATGGATAATTGGTTTTGGAGTTATATTAAGAGCGTATTAATACCCGTAAAATGATATTTTACATTGGGTATACGCCGAAAATCGAAAATCTGCTGACTGGTATACGGCGTATACCCACGTATCGACGTATCCGTACCAATACACCACTGATTATAAATATAAATTAACTATTTTATGACAATTTATTAACTACTTACCATTCTTCTCCATTTTTTCGGCTATCTGTGTCCAAACATTCTCCTTTACACCTAGGTTTTTGTAAAATTCATTTTTTAAATCATAAACACTAAGGTGCCTGCTTACGAGCTCTGCCAGTCTTATGTCATCCTCCACAGAAAATTGGGTTTGTGATTTTGGTGGCATTTTAAATTTTCAACACAAAATAAAACAAAAAATCACAAAAAGTTGAAATATAAAATTTGTTTTTAATAGTGCGTGGCGCGGCGCGGCGCGTCTTGAGTGCTATCCGAGCGGTAGTAACCGCGCAGACGCGCGGTTGTGTGATTCGACGCGCGGCCAAGCGGTTGCCGTAGGAATTGGTTTAATTTAATAATACGTTATCTAGTACGGCGCGGCTGAAATTTGAATCGCGCCGCGTCGCCGCGCGTCTCTAGACGCGTACATAGGAATCATACCTTTAGCGTTTTATAGTATAAGAAGATAACACGACTACTCCAATACGCATGAATGAAAATAGATATTATATTGTAAATAATACTTGTTCATTTAATTTGGTTTCAAGAGTTATAGATATGACATATTTGAATAATCTTTTAAAAACTATACACGTGTCCATCACAACGCTCCATGGAACTAACTTTGGCTACACAATGAACCAACCACTTGGGAATAATACAAGTTAACGTGAACATCCAGATCTCGGTTACAGAGCGACCCTACTGACGTGCATCAAATGGCTGAGACCACCATGACTAGGATCAAACGTGCCATATCAGTGACAGCAATCCCAATTAGAAGAGGAAGGTGGAGCTCTGTAACGCTTAATCCATGGTAGACCGTGGAACTAATCGAACCCATGGGTGTTTAAACTGCATCAGGTCTAACCCAGAATACGCCACCTAAAACAAATTATGTATGCTAAAATGTCCACATGTTGTAAATTCAAAATGGAAATGAATGCCGGTAGATGTGGATGACGAGCCTTCAGCTGGGTAAAAATATTACACTTTAAATGTATTTAAAAAAGAGTTAATGTTAATGTTTTTTTAATATTCTTGATCAGCTATTTAAGCATCTCATGGAGGTCCCTCGAGTTCAATTTTCAAGGCTTTTAAGTATGTGAAACAGTTTTATCGACAATTATTTTAAAATAATTCACAAAATATAAATGTTTTGAATACACAAATATTACAAAAATGTTACAATAAATGTAAAAAACTAAGTATTTATTTGTTTATATTTATTATGGTGTATATTGTTAATCCATAATATTGTACAAAGACAATATATATTATGAATATTTTAATATATTATTTAAAGGTACTTTCTGAAATGTTTCAAATGATTTAGTGGCTTAAAATAAATCTGGGTAAATACCCGGTAGAGCTACGAGTAAATCAAATACAACGTCGGGTTGTAACCGCTGCCTTTGTCCCTTTTTTTGTATTTTGAATAGATATTTGTATGTCCTCCATAAGCTTGTCGATAATCGTCATCTGTTCACAAGACCTTGACCGGAGTTTCTCCAGCTGATCTGACAAACAGGCTATGTCGTTTGCCGCTCGGCATTGAACTGACGATATGTTGCCATTAGTCGTGGAAAGTTCAGCCGTGAGCTTGGCGTGTCGTTCGTGCAAACAGTGGTTCTCGCCATCGGCCCTGTCATTTTCGGACCTTAGCCAGTTAAGCTGGTAAAGCAGCCCCTTTCCCCGGGCATCTTCACCATCTGTATCTTCTGCTCGAGCGTTTTGCAGACAACTCGATACCACCACAGATTTAATGTAGCCTGGTTCCGATGAGAACCGCTGCCAGTCAAATGTGGGCATCACATCCTTGACGTGAAACACTGACAGCTGCGCCCGGTTGAATGTCCGAGACTCGAGCTCCGCATATCGGTCGCGTATGGATATATGTTCACGAGCCAACACCATTCCAATCTGAGTCACGCGGTTGCTAAAGACACTGTCGACAAAAAACCGAAAGTCTGTCAATACGTCACTCGTAACACGCATTAGTAAATCACCGCGGTCACAAGTGTTCACGGCCACATCCCGAAAGAACTGTTGCATACTGGCGTTATCATCTACAGTCACCAGGGCCGACTTCAGCTTGCAATCAGCCTCTGTATCTGGAAGTGGCCACTGAGGGTAGATAATCTGTTTAGCTTTTTCTGTATCTGTGGATAAGGCCACCCCACACATTTCATCATCATTTGAATTTTTGTTTTGTTGACAAGTATCGGTTGTCCACCGTTCTTCCGGACAACACAATTCAACGACTTCCAAACGCTCTTTCGTGCAACATGATATTTCATCATCGAATTTATTTTTAGGACAGCAGACTTCGTTACCCGCTCTCAATGTACTGATCAACGACTTAAGTTCACATAGTTCGTCATTGTCTCTTCGCCCAGAGCATGTCAATTTTGCCAACGTTTGTCTTGCACATTTGTACGTGGCCGACTCACGCAATTTTTTGTCATCTGTGCACCGTTCCCACGCCTCTAGCAACAGCTTTTCAAATTGATTATTATTAGTCATTATTAATTATGTGTAATACAATTTTAAAATTAATTAAAATTTCCTGTAGAATTTTTATTTGTTCTGGTCATACAAATGTTTAAAATTATTATTTGGTGTATAATCGTGTGCTTCTATAGGGACCAAGATGAGATTATTTATTTTGAAGTAGCCAGTATACAAATTATATTCTGTTCAGACGTCCAATGAACCTAACTAAATTGAACCTGTAGTTTTAAAATTTTTTTGATCTTAACACCATCTTTTTGCATCTTTGATTTAGAGAAGTTAACAAAAATAATAATAAATATTTTTAATAATATAATAGATTATCAGGTGTTAATAAATTACTATGACATAAACAAGCAGTTGCAATGTAATTGTACATTACGCCGATATTAACGACTAGTTAATAGACTATTAAAAGGTGGTGTGAGGACCAATTTGATTTGACAATGTTTTTCGTTGCAATATTTCTCAAATATAAAACCGATAACACATATAGAAATAAAGAATTTAACGAACTTATTAGGGGAACGGATCGATAGAATACAAAAAGTGCTAAAAAGCAGTGTGACGAACGACCGGCGGCGGCACTTTTTGCAATCGAGATTTCGGGAATATAAAAAACTTTAAAATAATCTTGAATTATATTATTGGGAGTATTCCAAATATAAGACTACATTACTTTTTGTAATTCTTGGAATTTTTATCTAAAAATCTAAATCATTTGATTTTGTTTGAAGTTCTTCAAAACATTTTAAGAACTCTACATCGACATTATTACTAACTGAATTTATTTGAAATACCATATTGTTGACATATTTTAGAGTTTGAAAAAGATCTATGTTAGGTTTTTGTAAGTATTTACATAAAAACATGATAAAAGAACATGGTATGATGACATATTTTCCAAATAATTGACGGACTGCGCACACAAATCACGGTTCTTTTGATTGGTCAATAGATTCCCGCCCAAATGTATTCATTTTAAATAGTTTATCATCATTTATCTAAAATAAATAGTAAGTTGCTATCATTTAATATACTATTAAATTATTATCTTAATCATGATAAAAGAACTTGGATCTTAATATTATCTTCTATATTTTTGATTTTTAACTTAATTACCACGGAATAAGTTATTGTGTAAAGCTAATGCTACAAGTTTATTAGTTATTCCTTCGGCATGCCTGTTTGCGTGTATTATGGCTGTACAACCGTTAGCAAAAAAAAAATGGATTATAAAGAATACCTCGGTGCATATCCATTCTTTCCCAAAAGATGAACAGCTAAGAACTATTTGGCTCAAAGAAATTCATTGGGGCAACAAGAAAATAAAAAATATAAATTTTAATACAGGTATCACTAAAATCTTAATATTCCTCAACAGTTAATGGTTAACTGTAGTTATAAACGTTACTATTGTAATTTTTTAATAAGGAAATATAAAATTGGACACTAAATGAAAACATCTAATAAAAATTAATGATAACGGTTATTGATGATAACGTAACTGAACGGCGCGATGCCTACGTCACACGAATGCGTATCACATAAATGTCATCATACCATGTTCTTTTATCATGAATAAAAATACAGGATACCGTAATATTATTTTTAAAACAAAAAATTTAAATTTAATTGACAATTTTTTAATGCTAAAAATAATATATGAGTCTTAGTTGATGTTTCATTGTCTGCCCAACTTAGTCATTTCTTCTAAACACGAATTTACAGCTGGAAGAAGTTGGTCAAACACTTCTACTGAGTCGTGCCTTTCAACCCATTTTGTCGTACACAATCCTTTTAACTTTTCTTTTTGAGTCCCTTCTTGATTTAGTTCTTTGACATGTTTTGAAAATGCAGCTTGTCCCTTTGGAGTTTTTAAAAATACGAACACTTTTTCGATTGTACCCATAATATTTTGAATGCATTGTACACCACACGCATAAGTTATAGCTACATTTAAACTGCAATGACATATATAGCTGTTTTATATTCTTTTTTTTATACATAATAGTATACCAATGAATCTTCCACTCATCGATGCAGCTCCATCATAACTCTGTCTTCTGATATATTGCATTTCAATTTTCATAGTAAGGGTTTTAAAAATTGTTCTTTTATTATTTTACGTTTAGAATCAAAATAACGAACACCAAGAAAAATGTCTCAATGCCAGACATATCTGCTGTTTCGTCTGATACTACTGAAAAACATTTACTATTATTGATTTCATCAATGATTTTAGATAAAATTATAACATAACAAGAACTGATAATTTCGATTTGAATCTTTCAGCTTGTATACTGTATGTTTTGTGCACAATTCGTACTAGCCAATTCGTAAGATACATCACCAGCTAGCTTTCATATGAAATCGCATCGGAGCTCTAAAATTACCTATTGTGTGTAGGTATAAAATGTCGGTTCTGTACCGATTTTTACAACTACAGGAAGAATAAAAAACGTTTGTCCACGTCTTCTACCTTTGAACGATCAGATTTGTGGGTGCTTTCTATCCAAGTTTTTTACAATTACGGGGAGATTTAAAAACGATTGTTAGTTTCACAAACAATGATTATTATTAATTGTGGCCCATACACCTTTTTTATTTTTTCATTATTTAACTTATTTGTACAAATATTAATAAAATAACTTGTAGGCTCATGGTCTAGTGGACTAAGGAGTTTAGTGTAAAGTGTGATGAATTTGAATTTAGGGTAAGTAAGTATGTTAATACTACACTCAGTTCCAGGGTCAACTCGACCATGAGTTCACATTTTTTATTTTTTTCTGTTTTAATTCATAAACTTTAATTTTTGTTTTAAAATAAATTATGTTTTAATTATTGTGTAATTAGGTTTCATTAACTATTTACATACAGTTTTTACTGATTATATTATATTATAATAAAGCGCAACTTAACCCGTAGGTGCCAGTTTATAAGGGGCAGTTGAATTGTATGTTATTATTTACAATGGACTTATTAAAAGAAATTGAACGAGACATTTCAGAAATGAGCATAATTCATCCATCACTTTTTTGCTTCAAGGAATTAACTGAATTTTATACATTATTATCAAAATTAAAAAGCTATGCCATTAACCCTTCGTTAGTCGCGTGGTTATTTATAACGTCATTGGTCGCGTGGGTTACTATTGTATCCCATCAACATTAATCATTAATAGTAAATTATTGATTGATTAATACTATTTTTAAATATATCATAATATTAAAGAACACTTCCAGAATATGTTTATATAATGTTTAGTCCAAAATTACCATACTAATGTTCATAGTAAAATATAATGTTATATAATGCATAATAATAAATATCCAATATTAATAATACTTTTATTTATTCCTACTTGAAAAAAATTATAATAACAATAAATTATTTGGCTATTATCTATAAACACGCTGTTATTATACAGCTTAAAAAAAAAAAATACAAATTAGAATAATTTAACATTAAAAAAAATGATTTCTGTTTACACATTCAATTAATAAAAAACTAATATCATAATTATTATTAAACCAATTTATTTATATATTTTAAAAATTATCTTCCATTACATCATTACTAGAATCCATGCAACTACTACATACCTTTGAGTAATGTTTTCCACATACCCAATTATTACACTTATCACAGGAATTTCTTGTTCTTTTATCTTCCGATCTAGGACATAAAGCACATCTTCCATTTGAGCCCGTTTTCTTTGAGAGATTCTGTTCAGTTTCTACGAATGATATACCAGACATAAGTGCAGCTTTGTGCCGAATTGTTTTTGGAAGATTATGCATGGCAGCCCTTTTAGGTACTTGCGGTTTAATCAACGATATAGCCACGTTTCTCAAAAATACGTGACATTTTAGAGTATTTGAAGCCAATTGATCGCAATGGTGCAACATTTCTGAATTGATTCATAAAAAAAAAATAATAATAGATACATAAAAAAAATGTTAGACATTAAATATGAAAGTAGTATTATAAAGTATAATGTATACCTGCAGTATTTATAAGATGAAAAAAAATCGTCAATGGCCATCTACGATTATTTCTTCCTGCATCATATAAACCACAAATTTCTTCTACCGTATCAACAGCGCCTTTGGTGCTGTTGTGAAAAGATATCATTTCAGGTTTTCGAGCATCAGTTGTCGATTCGTTAATAGCTGCGCCATGATGCATTGATGATAAAAGTATAACTATTTTATTCGGCTTTGGTTTATAGGATATAAGAGTAAGGTCTTTTTGAAAACCAAATATAGTACTGTTTAGCTCACGATTTTTTGAAAATTGCTGTTGGAAAATAACTGGAATTTATTTTTTATTTTTCTGTATCGTACCAACTAATGTAATTTTGTTTTTCAATACATTTTCAGCCAGTGGAATGCTGGACGCTGGTATTCCAACTATTACAATTAAGTACAACTAATAATTATACGGATAATCACGTTATCAAATAATAAATGAAAATAATCAGCAATGTTTGATTTATTTTTTGCAACTGGTTTACACCCGGGTATATGAGTTATAATATTATGAGATCGGGTACGTACATTACTGGGCAAAATATCTTTCAACCATTTAGTTTTCTTATCTTTTCCAAAATAAAACTTAGACCTTGATAAGTCACTGCCAACATCTAGATCATCTTCGGTTTCTGAAAAGTCATGTTCACTGTCACTTGATTCTTTTTCAACATTTTCCTCAACATAATCATCTACTTCATCTTCACTTATACCACCCACTTCATCTAACTGAATCATTTACAGCATCTAATAAGCTCAAAATTCGGTTTTGTTCACGTTCATCCATGGTAAAGTTAAAAAAAAACACTATCGCAAAAATAATAATAATAATTACGGCAATAGTATACGACTGCGTTTAATCGATAACTAAATCGTAAATAGTGATAATAAATGTAAGCGGCAAGTATTATCGAAAGATATCTAAAATTAGACTTCTGAAAAACCAATTGCAATAAAGATATGACATAATTAATAATAGTGGGATACAATAGTAACCAGCGCGACTAACGAAAGGTTAAACAAGGAACAGAAAAAAACAATCATCATTTTACTTTATGTGCGTGGTCAAATCAAAATTGTGATTGTGGACCTGATACTTGTTTATGCACTGTTATCAATTATCTGTTTTTCGATTTGAGAAAAATATTGATCAATAAACAAAAATCATTACTTAAATAATCACTTTTAACTTACATAATGTGATCAAACTGTTATTCGATGCACATTGTAGTATATATTTATATTTTTCTATATTTAACTTTAGTGACGTATTTACAATATAGTATATGTTTGAGTAGGGTAAATACTTAAGATACAACTAGTTATAAACTTATATGTGTGATCTTTATTGTTAGTCTTTTTACAAGAAGTACCATTATTGTCGTTGTATCTGTGCTTACATTTTAACTTAGACACTGATGATGACAATGTAATGATGGGCATGTATGGCCTACATGATGTGTCTGTTATCAGACTGTCTTCTGACTATGATAACATTATCACAACATCTTCCTTTTCAAGATATATCTCATAGTTAATATTATGTAAACAACATTTAATCACATAAATACATAATCAACAAAATATATAATTTTAACTGAACTTAATACCTAATTATTTTATTATACCTTAATTATACATTTTACTTAATTTAGCAACAACTTAAAATACTAACTTATTTTACTATGATTTATTTCTGATTCTACTTACAAATTATTATAACGCTTTGGTGGCTAGTTTTAAAATTTAATACAATAACTAATGAATGGGATAATATTATTAAGACTTGTAATATAAAATTTGTCCATGGTTGGTTAGTTTCAATTGCAGGCTTGCTGCGACTCCATACTAATTACTAATTTATCAAATGAAAACAATAAAGTTCAGACAATTTTTACAAACAGACTAAACCAAGATTGTCTGGAAAACTTTTTTAGTACAACTCGGACTCAAAATGGTAACTGTATAAATCCTACTCCAATTAAATTTCAAAGAACATTTAAAAAGCTTTTTTGTCCTAATTATTTTCAACATTCTGAAAATGCTAATTGCATTGATGATTTAGATAGTGTGTTAACAAATTTGGAAGAAGCTTCCCTATCAAAGGTAAATATATTAATAACTGGAAATAATCCCATAATAAATGTCCCAACATTGCCTGTTGAAAACACAACATATAAAAATTTAGAGCTGCCAGAGCAAAATGCTTTTACATATATTTGTGGCTTTTTGATGAGTAATTGCTTAAAGTACCACAATTGTGAAAAATGCTTTGAATATGCACATTCGTCATCAAACCTCACAGATTATATTCTTTTTATACACTTTAAATCACTCGCTATTGACTCAGATTCATTATTTGGAAGTTTAATGGCTCCAGGTTCTGATTTTTTTCACTACATTTTTCAATTGGACAAATTTTTTAATACATTTTTTAAACAATTTATGCTAGAAGAACATGTAGGGCAGAAATTAAAAGATAAAATGACCAACCATATTTTGTTTACTCATCCGTGTGATAGTTTTCCAAATACATTTTTAATAAACCTTTTTATAAGATTTAAAATTTATAGTACACTGACACATGCAAATAAATTTCATCACAACACTAGATCAAATAAAGGCCATAGAAAAATCCAAATATTGTCAAACTTATAACTATATTGATAAATAATATTAATAAATAGTAATAACTAATAAGTACATAGTAGTTTATAGTTTACTTAGTAAGTCTTTAAATGTTAAAATTTAAATTTTGTAAATCATGAAAATAAATTATTTTGTTATCAATTATTAAAACTAATATTGTTTTTATCAAATAAATGTTTTTATTTATTAAAACTTTTGGCCAGCACCCAAGGTCACCCATTTATTTAACACAGGAAGATAGGGAGTGTCGTACCCCTGGATCTACTATTGTGAAAAATGATTTATTCATGAACTTATTTCTTACTTCCTCTAACGTAGGAATTTCTACCCTTTCTCTTATAATGCATTTATTCAAATCTTTTGGATCTAAGGATCTAAGCACATCCTAAGAGACTTATCTGGTTTTTCAATCAACACTAGATTATTTGCCACTCACTTGGCTCCTCACTTTTCTCAATTATCTTTTTCTCACACAATTTTACTAACATTTCTTTCAAATTTTCCAATAATTTAATTGGAACTCTTCTAGGGTGTAAATAAATTCATAACACGGTGGATTTTTTGTTGTTACAAATTAATTTTAACATTTATTCGCCATAATAATATTTAAATAAATTTACAATATTTTCTTTTTGTATTTTATTATGCTTTTCAAGCTATAAGTAAAATTATATGGTATCTTTGTTTCATGGGTATGCTTGATCCTTGTTGGAATAGAAATGACATATAACATATATTCACATATAACATGTATACGGTATTTCCTTCATCTAGCGAGTGTGTAGGTTTTAATATCCGCATGTGATATTCCTTTCACACCGCATAGTGAATGGATAAGACAGTGTAGAGGTGATTTGTTGCCCGAGTGTGTAGGTTTTAATATCCGCTTGTGATATTCCTTTCACACTATGAACAACAGTGATCAATTACTTACGGTAGCTCGTTGTGGACGATGTCGACCGTGTGATAGTTACGCCGTGATGGTGACTCTGGAATGACGGTGTACTTGACGGGCGGCTCGCCTTTACTGGTGGCGGCAGGCTTGCAGACGGCTCGGCTTCACTGGTTGACGGCGGTACTGTGATTCTTATACTGGATGTAGTTACTAGTTCGGAAATATATATGTGAGGTCAAATATTGTTTTCAACATTCCTGCACAGGGATATATTGTCCGATCTAGCTTTCGATCTCAGTAGTCGAATTTTGGATGCCTTTTGGAAGATTGGCCAGGTGTATTTATCATAATATGCACCTTGCTATACAATTGAGATCATTTGTTACACTAGATGCGTTTTGTCGTAATTTAGGAATTATCTTTAAATGATATGTATCCGTATATTGTTTCAATGGCTTCTTGGGGTTATTGTTCACATTATTTAACACTAACTAAGGCTTTATAAGATTATTAATTACTGAATTGGCCCGTGGCCACAGCGTTTTCAATATGCTTGTTGACAATAGCGCGCTATCTGAGTTGTGTGTGGACGGTCACGGTGTTTACGGCGAAGCATTCCGTCGGAGCGCGTGACGGAGCAGCATACTATATACCGACTAACGGTGTCTCGTTACAAGGATTATTTGCGATAGGCACACTACCTTCTTTTAATTTAATTTGCACTTTGTCTGGGAAAGTTCCTATTCCACTAAATACATCCTTATATTTTTTTATAAATTTTTCCTTTAATTCTATTTCTTCTATTTCTTCAATTTCACTCAATGTATACTTTAATCCTTTGCTATCTTTATAACCTAATATTGGCATTCCGTTATAACCAACAATCTCAAATGTAGTAGCTAATTTTTTCTCTTTATTTTCAATAATTACATTTATTTTACCCTTAGATTTAATCTGGGTACCACCAAAAGCTTTAATTACTAGATTACTGTTTAACAATTTTACACCTTATAACTTAAAACATGTTTGTGGCATAACATTTAATTGAGCACCCGTATCTATTTTAACTTCAAAGTCTTATTTATCTTTATTCTTTCCACCCATGTGGTGCTATTTTTATTCTGTATTTCATCTAGATATACGTAAGTATTCACATATTTGGTCCTCACACTCCACCATATCAACCTCTTTATTATTTCTACATTTAGCCGCAAAATTATTTTGTTTCTTACAGTTCTGGGTTCATATATACTTTTCCATATGCTGGACATTCTTTTATACCGTGACGCCTACCACATTTATTACGATTAAATACCGTTTGTTTCTGCGATTGCTGCTCCTGTTGTTCTTTTCCTCTGCTCCATGTTCCCTTTTTGTTGAATCCCTTCTGTCACTCCATGTAGTCAATGTCCTGTGGTTGATCGTCTGCCAACATTTTGCAATTGGTTTCCGTCTGTTCAACAGCCTGACATACTTTGATTGTTTTTTCCAACGGTAAATCACTCCTTAACAATTTTGCTTGTAGCTCAGGAGCTTGCCACTCCCATTACTACCTGTGTTCGTAGTAAGTTATCTTCTATTTCCCCGAAACTGCAAGTTTTTACCAAATTTCTAAGTACTGATAAATACTTGTCAAAATTCTCCTCTGGTAATTGTTTTCTTGTGAAAATCTTGAAGCGCTCCATAACTTCATTGCGCTTGGGGGTGCAATATTCTTCTAATATTTGTAGAATAGAATCCACTGTTTCCTTGGTATTGTCTGTTTTGAATGACCTATACAGCTTTAGTCCCTCAATGCCCAGCAAATTTAATAATCTGGCAACTTGAGTTTTCATTGGCTTACTTGTGGTTTCGGTCGCTTCAAAAAACACTGTTATTTCATCTTTAAAAATCTTGAAATTTTCTGCTAAGCTTCCGGACAACTTCAAATTTTCCGGTTTGTTGAACTCCATGACTTATCCGTTTCAATCGCTGTTTCCGAAGTTAGGTTTTTGTAACCGACTGCGCCATGTTTGAGTAGGGTAAATACTTAAGATACAACTAGTTATAAACTTATATGTGTGATCTTCATTGTTATTCTTTTTACAAGAAGTACCATTATTGTCGTTGTATCTGTGCTTACATTTTAACCTAGACACTGATGATGATAATGTAATGATGGGCATGTAAGCCATCATATCTTTTAATTGTGATTAAATTATTTAAGTATTTGATTATTATTAATCTTCTGTAATTGCACACACACTCACACACACACACACACACACACAATGTATTATATAAGGAATCTAATCTGCTAGTCAAGGGCCAGACGCGTCACTATCGTGTTATTGTACGGACGATAAAAGGCGAGTGTAAAAGACTACGCAGATCGTTCGTGCAATAAGATATTATAATAAAACATTTAGTTATAAACGTATGTAAAAATTTAAAGTATGTGTGTTAAATTATATTGAAAAAGTTGAATAAAAATTTATAATAGTAAATAAAAAAAAAGGATATAATTATTTTGATATTTCAATCAATCACCTCACATTACACCTTAAATACGAATTGCGGTTTCAACAATCAAGTCGATACAAGGATCAGAAAGGTAATATGAACAAATTATAATTATTTAATACGTAATGAATTTAGAAATACATAATCCTCCCCGATTAAGCTAGGGTTACTTTTTCATTCATTACAACAAAATGATATTACATGATATGTGTCTGTTATCAGACTGTCTTATGACTATGATAACATTATCACCACGTTCGCGCATCCAAATGACGGAGCTCCGCCGTCTCTAGGCGAATTTCTCCCACCACGCGGCGACCGGTGGTGAGCAACGTCATGCCTTCTCGCGTTCGTCAAGCGGCGACCGCCGACCGGTGTAAGAGCCAGTTGTACAGTCTGTGATTAAACTCCAATTATGCTTAATCAGCTGATAAAAGATTGTGCAATTGGCCCTAAGAGTATACAAGTAACACAAAAAAATATTTACATACATCGACTGCCCATATATCACTACAACAGTATAAAAATAAATGTAAATAACGTGTATAGCATATATGTATTTATTTATTTCAGATAATTATTACATTACTAAATACACGTCATATTCAGTTAAAAATAAAAATAAAAAATATAATCATTACATTAGGTATATTATACACGTCATATTCAATTAAAAATAAAAACTTAAAAATTTAATTATCACAAACAAAAAATAAACAATTAAAATCTAAATTGGAATCTGAACTTGAGTCAGTGTCGCCTGTTCCTATTGTCATGACATGTCGTTCCTCTTGGTCTGGATCGTTGTCAATAAGCTCGTCGCTAATGTGGTCGATTTTCCAAAATGTATCTTCTTCCTTAATGACATGTCCAATAAAATTCATCTACATCTAGGGTGTTACGCGCTAAACGCCCTTCATCAACAATTCCTGATAATAATAGATCATAAAAATGAAATTAAACACAAATAGATCATAAAAATGAAATTAAACACAAATAGATCATACAAATGAAATTAAACATAAAAAGATCACAAAAATGAAATTAAACATAAAAATATCACAAAAAAATGAAATTAAACACAATAAGTTCAGTAAAATAAAATTAAACATAAATAGATCAGTAAAATAACTTTAAACATAA
>NW_019100776.1:0-28030 GCF_001856785.1 Myzus persicae
CTTACAGTCAGCCTGGGTAGGTCTGTATAGTGTGTCAACGTTGTACTGAAGATCCATTGAACATTACGCTCTTTTATATGGGTTTTTATTGTTCAAACCGGACACCAGTAATTATCATTAAGTAGAATACTCATAAAAAAAATTAGATAAAATGCATAATATACGTATTTTTATCACTGTGTCGTATGCAATTCTAAGAACAGCGTAAAATATTTTTTATTAAACGCATAATATTGCAATTTAATGCACGGACAATAGTGTCGATTTAATATGACATTTTTATCATGATAAATATTATTCATCATTGATGTTTATCAATTAATCGAACACACAATTACGGCTCCACGTGGAGCAATTCATTTTACATGGCCGCCCGTTTACCATTGCGGACAACACACTGATCGTTTATATCACCGGTTCATTTGTTTATATTGTGATTTTACATGGCCGCCCGTTTATGACGTCATCGCGTGAGGAAAAGAACTGGGTGCTTGCTCAAATTATTCTATAATTTCGACCACGACGACGACGACGACGACATACGCGGGTCCCCTCCTCTCTGTGCCATTACTTTTGCCGCCATATATAATATCAAATGTTATTTCCGCAGAATGATATAATTTAAGAACGGCGGTATATTATGACGTATCAGGAATAGTATTTTTCAGAACTGATAATAAATAGAAATCTTATTCTACCGAAAAATACGGTCCTGTCTAATAATTTTCTCGATTAATACCCGTCCTGTACAATAACATACTTATTTAATAATTAATATCTGAACGGATTTTTGCAGCGTGAGTAATATTATGGTAATTAATTTTTACGATTCCTGCAAGTATATCATTCCAAAAAAAATAGTATTTCTGTAAACAACAGTGCCTACCATTCTTAAATATCATAACATTCGTTAGAAATGTTGTTCATTCCTTCCCAAGCTAATTTATAATTACAAACAAAATAGTATTATGTATGTAGTATTATCTTGAGGTTTAACGCGCCTACGTGTAGCACTGTAGCCTAGAATGAGTTACGTCTAGGAAATAATACAATTCATATCATGGAACTGCGCAGTAAATCCGAATATACCAAACGAGGTCTGACGCCGCACACAATTCTCTTTTCTACGTAAAATTAAACCTGATGGATCCCTATAAGAGTTAATAGTATTCCACAAGTCTGCCTATTTCTACGGACCGAATCAAAGTCCCGATGTCGTTCCCACACTGACACATGCGTAATTGTATTCAAATATTGTGCTCACAAACGATGTTCGGCCGCTTTTTACCGAGAAAATAATATTTGGCTGCAGATTGGATTTCGCACGACGGACTCCGGCGAATGATGATCTATATAAGGGGGATATTTTCGTTCGGTGATCAAAAAAAGTCTTCCCCCGGAATACAGTATGAAATAACGTTATACTTAGTTATATGATGTAATATAGTAATATTCATAGGTAGATCAAATAATAAGATCTATTCTCAGCAGGGACCACCGAATAGTTTATGCAGGTAGTGATATCAATTTTGTAAGTAAGATTATCTTTGAAGTCCATCAACTCGAGCACTTCACTTTTACTTTAATTCGTTTTTACTTTATTTAAGACATATGTTAAGTAATATAAGATATAATTGTTAAGAACCTAATTTAGGAACTATTTAAATATCAATTTTAATACAAATAAATTAAGTTTGATAATTGTCTTTGTATTAAATAATTTTACTAAACAAGAAAAATATATTCTTTTGTCTGTATAACTTTTTCAATTGTATATACAACTGTACATGCAACTGTAACATTTATTTTCTTTTTTGCTCACGTACTTTTAACCTAACCCTAAGCGGCGCAGCACAACATGCGCCGGACGAATTTCTTCGTCCGGCTCCAAATTGTGCGACGCCGTTTGGGATGTACAGGCTCGCTGGCCAACAACTCCTGACGAGTGACGTCACTACATTTGTCATGCGTTTCGGGTTCTGGTTGGTCCGTCAGTGAACAACTTAGAAGGATGTTCGGTGCTGAGGACCACCGACAGCCACCCATTAATCTTTTATCTATGCAGCCACCGAATTCGCTTGTCTTCAGGATGCCAGCCGATGTTACCCGAAGTTCCGGCTCAGACGTACACGTTGTCGTGTCAACTCTATCCGGTGTATCCACAACGGGAGAACTATAGTCGCATGGTCGACCAGCGACATGTAATGACGGAACGTTTGTCCTGCATAGTTCGCTACAGGCATATTGTTTTCCGGTGGATTGGATGGTAGTAAGTTTGGTCCGATCTCTTTGCCCTTTGGGCTGCTGAAGTAACTTAGACGATTGTTCGAACGGGACTGACAACGACTGATAAATCTCGGCGTCTTCTACCGAGTGTCGACGACATGTTGTGGCCACGTTTGGCGTCGACGAGTATCTTATTGTGGCTGGCTCTGTTCTAACGCTGGTTGGAAACGTCGATGGTATGTGAAATTCAGCCGATCTAAGCTCATCGAACACTAACTTCATCTTATCACTCTCCGTCAACTGCAGCTTGATGGATTCAGACGAGGTAAACATATTCAAAAATACGTATTAAGCTAGTACAATGATATAGCAGACACGCAGGTCGATGCTTCAAGGTAGAGTAGCAAGTGGGTAATGNATAGCAGACACGCAGGTCGATGCTTCAAGGTAGAGTAGCAAGTGGGTAATGGCTCATATGTCAACAATCTTCGAGTGACAAAAATAATTTATACTAGTCAAACCTATCGCAACGATGTTTTGTTGATTTTGTATCGGCCAGAAAAATATTAGGAACTCTATTAAATATTGTTACAAATACATTAATTTAAAATTTAAAAAAAAACAAACGTTTTGATTATATGAGTCTTGGGTCGACCTTTATGTTTTTTTTTTTTTAAACAGGAATGTGGCTCTTCTGTGATAATATCAATTTTATTACACTATGGAACCTGTAGGAGGAGTTAGCTGAAGAAAATATGAAAAGGTGGCAGTGTATACATTGGCACCTCTTTTATTTTCATGGATTATTAGCCAGATATTAAATTACTTAAATGACAATAATAAATTATATTAAAACATGTTGTATACATTTTATAATTAATGTTTATAATTAATTATAAATTATTTTATGTAGTTTGTTAAGGTAAACGGAGTCAATTTAGTAGATTTCAAAGTTCCGCACATTGATATTGGGACAAGAAATAAACCGCACTAGCCCCCCTCCCTACAAGTACGTTTTTGAGTGAGGAATACTTTTCACGTTATGTTAACTAGGTTATTATACTCATAAGTAGTCTAGTAGTCATATTATGTAGAATGATTTATGTTTTACTAATATTATACATATATTTTCTTAATATTGTTATTTTTTAACATATTAAAATAGTTTACTAACCTGCCAACGTTAAATTTGTTAAAAGAACATAGGTTCAATATTAGGTAACTTAATACATTAATATTAATTGATATAGTAAAATAATATCAATATTTATTTTATAATTAAAAAAATATATGCATCAGCTGGTTTTAGTTCTATATGTGGGTGGGTGGGTTACGACTTACGGATAGCTTCAGTATTTGTCCCTAAGAATAAAATGTTCGTGACGCCACTGGACCACCCTATAATATTCTTTGATTTGATAACTATCAGGACTCCCACGCGTCATCTAAAGAATTGTATGTGTACAAAATATTTTTTATGAACTAATATATATTATACCTATATTCAATTATATTAATGTGGACATAAAAAGCGTTTATTTATTATTATTATTAATATTATTGTAGTGGTTTTTTCTTTTATCTAAGGGTTGGAGGAGGAATAATATCGCAAGTACCTACACCTGAGTTATTCATGTTTTTAAATATTGAAAAATTGTTAAAAATACTAAATGATTTGAAAGCCAATAATATCAAGATTCGATGGATCTATTTGAATATAGTTTTCTTCTGATGACTTGGGAATAATTAATAATAATTAGGTGCTGCACTCAATAGACTCATGCAGTGTTCCACTGTATACAGCAGACAATTCTTGGATGGCAGGATCTACTGAAACTTACTAATTATTATTAATTACCAAGTTTTCAGTTATCACTATATTATGGTCACCACTCACCCTGCTCTACAAAAAATCATATTTTTTTTATTATTAATACATTTGTATTATTAATTAATAATTTGAGATGTATAGGTACTACAAGTATGATAGAATACACAAATACCTAATATTATTCATATAGAACATCAAGACATGGTGAGTAAGTCATAACTATAATATCTAATAAATAATTTATTTGTAATATTTGTATTCGAAAAATATTTATCTTGTTTATCATTAGTCATCGGTCGTCATTCAACAGTCAACACTATTTACTTCACAGAAAACTTACAATAATTTCCGACCATAAATATAATAATCTATTATTATTATTTTATTACTGTCCAAAATTCTAGCAAGGTTGTTACAATCGTGGATTACAGTTTTTAAATTTCATTCGACATCATCATAATGGACAATACAGACAATTTTTATTATAGTCTATAGACTACTATTAAGTCAAACATCAAACTCAACCCTCGACGTCCTACATTATATTTTGATAATAATCTTTTCTCGTCGAGTTCTCAACATGGATAATAAATTATCTATTACTCAAATATTCATCAGCCATCTCATTTTCTTAGAAAAATGATTTAGTTTTATTTTTCAAATGTTCTAATTGTCTGAATAAAAAGTTCAAGACTGCTTCTGAACAAGAGATTCGTGTCATAAACTAATAAGTAATGACGAATAAGTATACTATATGTCTACATAATATTGCCGAAACTAGAAATAAAACTCCAGTATCCCTTCCCACCCAAAATTAAAAATTAAAAATACGACACTCGTTGTTTCTACAAAACATAATATATTGTTATTGTTATGACTCATATACAGTCCTATGTAAATATCATACATGTTGTTATTTAATAATGGTGACTGCTGCTATTCTCCATTTTGAAAATTTTTATTTCGATTTTTGACCGTGTAGCGATTAACTACAGTATAATATATTATATATAAGTATATTATATTAGATATGTGGTAAGAATTGAAAAATATACTTGCTAAGTCAGACGTAATATATAGCGGTGGAGTTTTCTTAATCACATACCTAACAACTATTTAATATTTTTAAATGAGTGCAATGGATATAACTCCGCATTGCAACGGCCACTAATATTATATTATGTGTAATGTGTATCGGTGACAAAGCCACAGCATAATATTTTGTACTGTAGGTAGTAAGAATAAGTATAGTAACAAATTGAGAAAGAGAATTTTGTAGAATACGGAGCAATACGCATGCAATTATACTACACCAGTGAGTATGTAAGTCGACCGCTTTTAAAAAATAATTAAATAAAAAAAGTTATAAAAACGCTGTACCGAACATTGCGAAGCCCGATTTTAGGCAATAGTAATAAGATACACACTGCATTAGTACATTACTACACGGTGTAATAAACCCCGGTAATTGGAACAATACATGAATTACGGTAGTAAACGTGTATTCCTAATATCACTCTGAGATACAACATCAGATGTCTACAGGTCCTGATGTGGTATTACAGTAAGTACACAATATAATATATTATGGTAGCTACTTAAATTATATAATATTGTACGCTTGTAGTAGTGGCGGCTATTATATCCATTTACTATGATGTGTATTTGAAATACCTATATCCACCACCAGGTACTCAAGTTTTTCTTCAGATGGAAAATATATTATACTTAGAATTAGTATTAGTATAAGTAGTTAATGCATTTGAGATATTGGATAACCACCAGTCACCACTATAAAGAGGAGCATAGCATACTAAAACAACTGAAGGGTGTCGGATTCGACGCGTTTTTAGTAGGTACAAAAACATTGTCTCGCTTAACGAATAACTCTCGTCTTTCATAGCTATCTCGTGAAATAGTCAGATTTATTTGTAAGATGAAGGCTTAATACAGATCGTACGGGACTTCAATAATTATAAAAACATTTTTAGAAATTGAAATAAACGTTTAAATAAGTAATCACAAAGGTTTGAGTATTTTGAAACGTATTTTTCTACAGTGGTATTTAAAGTTATGTGACCTGAATAAAGTTTTCATAGTGAAAATAAAAAAAAATTTATAAAAATTGAACTATTCTACGAGGTGTGATCGTTTTTCCTGTCAAGTCGTTCCCTACCATTCAAATAGTTTGATTTTATTCTTTCTATAAAGAATATTATATGTATTATATAAGTATGGTCGCCGAGCGATATAACTGTAGAAATTTCCAGAACGCCCTAAAGGTTGATTCAATTTGATGTATTTTATGTTTAAAAATACCTATTATATAATTTAATTTTCGTAATGTTTTCTTGACATTTACTTTAACTTTTTTGTGATTAAACTGTTCTGATCAGAAATTCGGAATCGACAAATCGTATAGTATTCGAGATAGTACAAATTCAGTATAAACCAATTATTTTTAAGATTGTTATTAGTTATTAAACTAATCGTTTTTTTTACTAGATAACTGGAACGAGTCACGAAATATTTCTAATTATATCTGTATACTAATAATAGACTCAATATCCAAAAAAATGTTCTATATTTGTATACACTTCCATTACTTTTATTAGTAAAATTGTCAGATGCAAGCTGTGGTTACGCCACCCCTGGTTTATATACTGTATACAAAAGGTGGTTAGGTTATACGATAAATTTACCTATTTCATCGGTTTTATATCGGTTCCGTACTTCTATCTGTGTCTTATATATGTTACGGTGAAAGACAAAAATTGGTGAATAATGTCATTTACCAAAATGAATCAATTATGTAGGTAAATTATGTAAAAAAACTCATTTTAAACTCAAATGTACATTTTTCACCGGCTATTGATGTAATTTGCCAAAACTGGTGGTAAATGATGATAAATCTCAAATAATATTTTTTTTTTTTATTAAAAGAAAAAAAAATATGCAATGTGTATTATACTATACAATAAGTAATACGGTTAATAAATTTACAAAACTGGACGGCTTGATGGAAGGGGGTGTCCAAACAACACTACTTCAATTCTAGACTTTTATGTTTATTTAATTTTTTTTTTTTTTTATTGATTGAGGAGGTCCCTGGGCCAATTTCGCTTTAGACGACGTGGTGGGTTATCGGGGAGAGTGGGGGAGGAGTGATTGGAAACGAGTGGATTAGGATGGTTGACTGTGTTATTGTGAAATAATTTATAGTAGTGGGAGGCTAGGGTATTAATGTTTGAAAT
The DNA here is from genome assembly GCF_001856785.1 of Myzus persicae. Taxonomy (NCBI): domain Eukaryota; kingdom Metazoa; phylum Arthropoda; class Insecta; order Hemiptera; family Aphididae; genus Myzus; species Myzus persicae. The sequence continues at coordinate 7,312 of NW_019100776.1, forward strand.
TTTGAGGTCAGAGTGGTGGGTGAGGTTGCTGAGGGGCGTTGGTGAGGAGGTGAAGGCAAATTGAATGGAAGGATTGGAATTGTTGAATGTTGGATATTTTGGAGGTACCCCATAGCTGTATTCCGTAAGTCATTGAGGGGCGGAGAATTTGTTTATAGATTACGAGTTTTTTGTTGAGAGGGAGATTGTATTTAAGAAGGTTTTTCATTTTGTGGAGTTTTAAATTGAGTGATTTCCTCTTTGTTTTTATGTGATATGCCCATGTGAGTTTACTGTCGAGGTGCACTCCTAGGTAACTGCAATGGTGGCTTGTGTTTTGGGAATCGTGTCGTTGTTGAGGATCGTGGGGGGACTATGATCTGGAATCTCAAATAATACACTGATTTTTTAACATAGGTAGGTACAATTTAATACTGACAAAAAAGAATAAAATAGGTCGATATCAAAAATTATTAAAAATTATTTATTGGTACCGTTTTGATTACCATGACATTTTGAACTGCGCAACATTTTTGATGCATTGCAAGCACAATTTTAGTGCCACAACCAGTTTTGCAGTTGCATCGATTGAAGCTTTGATGGCCAGCTATTCCTTGCCCTGCGGCTTCACTTAATGTTATTTCCCTATCTCTAATTTTTTTCATGGCTTCATCTAGTTCTAGGAATTTTTCTTTACACGGGGAAATTTGTGATAGTGTACATTTGTGTTTCAACACGCCGTATTCTGTACCTGGTTCAAACATGCGTGTATTTATTTTAATTGAAATTAAATAAATATTATCAAGTTAAAATTGGCTTACATAATTTATACATATCATCTTCACATAAAATCATAACAGCCAGTAAATTAAGCAGAGAACTTCAAGATCTATCAACATCTGGTATTGGGACACAAACAGTTGTACCAACTTCGAGCTTTGAAAATTGTTCGTAGGTATCTACTTCCATCATAATATTTTTAACTAGTGAAGCTTATTCGCGTACCTATATGTTTATCAATGATCGTTAACGCCGAAATAAAATGTATTGAACATCATTCTCCAACTAAACAGGGGATTGACGACAATAACCGGGGAATGACGGCATTTACCACGTTTACATCATTCACCGTAACATATATATGCGTGTCGTGTCCTCGATGAAGATGGATACAAAGATACTTTCCAAAATAGCGAATTGCTCATTGTCTGCTTAAATATTGTATTGTTTGAAATTTTGAATCAAGTGTTCTCTGAACTATGTAATGTATTTCAATGTCAGAACATTACAATGAAAATGCAGTTTAATTCAAAAGTTGTTCACATCATTATAGAAGCAGTTCTTTAGATCATTGCACGTTTCGTAAACTAAAAAACAACAAAAAATTGTTTTTATTTTTCATGTTCGACATTATATTTTAAATTAAGGTTTGTTTATTATACTAATACTTTGCTAAATCACTAATAGGAAATAACTCATTTTGACTACTCGAATTATCGTTTATTAATAGATCTTAGTATTATTTTTATATTTTCTAAACCAGTTCATATCATGATTTTCTCTGCTATATTTTTGACACAATGTATACAATTTTAATTATTTTATATAATTTATCACTTTTGAGTGCTTTTATGTATTCTTCACTAATTTATAAAATATTAAATTGTCTAATTTATTACTGTATTAGGTAATGTTTCAATGTGGTATTTTAATAAAATAACAATTATCATTACACACAAAGAGATATCTATTCCAATATAATTTGTAAATAAATTAAACTTTTATCAAAAATGATTATAATAATTCAACTATATAAAAAATGAATCATGTAAATATCAAGGAAAACGTTTTGTACTTTACTACCTAACAGATATAATGTTTAAAAAAATATTCGGAATACTTAGCGAATTCTTAATTACATAATGATATCAATATATCATAAAGTATTCAAACACATACATGAGATACCATCTGAGATGTTTAATTGTTTAAATACCTAAATCTAAAGTTTATTTTCAAAATGTATTTTTTACATAAAAAGATCGATATATAATTGATGATAAATGCAAACGGAACATTTGCAGTCACCAATAGTGTAGCCGTGTAGCCTGGGCAGGATTAAGGTTTTTGCCGCCCATAGGCTGAAATAAATTTACCGCCTAATTTACATAGGATTGATATTTTACTAATATCTCAACGTAGTTTTTCACACCAAAAAAAATTTGCCGCCCTAGGCTTTAGCCTACACTGCCTAAGCGGTAATACGGCCCTGCGTGTAGCCGTATATATTATATAAATAAATATAAATTATAATCATCGACTACATTGTCTACATCATTACTTCAAAACTATTCAAAGTTCAAAATATAGTATTTATAAACGTAATCATGACTTATTCATAAGAAAATATAAATATAATGCGACCATTATACGATTGCAATCCTTCCATACCTATAGTAAATAACACTTTTTTTGTCAACTTTAACTTGGTATTTTTTTAATGGTTAGAGTTTTTGTGAATATTATAATATGTTACAGGAATTATTACAACCATTTCTTTCTAAAACACAAATTTTCCATAACATCATAGGAAATTATAATATATTCTATATTCGTAGACAAGTAGGTTTTTGTATTTTTTTCAAACAATGTGTGTGATAAAATCCAAAGCTTTGGTGTAATTATTTAAGGCACGAACAGCAATAATTAATATTTAATAATTTGACAATTAACGTATCTACCAATCTTGAATCTATACACCAGCTACACTACAGAATAGATGAAATATCCACACGAACAGTAGAACAGTTAATAAGTATTCATTTCATTATTCAGTACAATAAAATCGAATCCGACAATATTTTTGCCACCATCTCCCCGTCAACCACAGTATGGCGCATAATCGTAATAATTATTATGATCGTAATTCAAAATAAAATATACAGTAAATTAAAATTATAAATTTTTATTATATCGCCTACCTGGCTACCGAGGTATATTAACATTGGAACGTGATAACTAGTTATACCAGTGTCATCGATAACCATATACCACGACCGCGACCCGTACGCGTGTAGATAACGATCGACGTTATCAATACACCGTTATCAATATCAATACGTACCACAAACACTTTTGAATTCACGATAACAATATTATTAATATAGGTAATATTACATGAAATAAGTAAAATCATAATGTTATACGTATGTTAAATGTTAAATGTTCAATGCACAGTCCTACATAAATCATTTCGGTTGTGCTTAACACTGTCGTTGGTTTGATTTGTTATTCAAATAACGAGCGTATTAATTTCACCGCGTACCGTACCAACGTGTAATATCATCACGGGCCCCACACACATGACGACGACACGTCGATATTATTCTGTTCGTTTTTACTGCAGTCGTTGCTGTTGCTGTTGACGTTATCTGTAAGATTGAACGAGAGAGCCGGTCATCGCTGACATCATGTCATCACCTGACGCCGTCAACGAGACGAAATCTGAAGTCCAAGTCCCTGATCATGAAGTAAGTCCACTTGAAATTAGCCCGTCAGCCTACGACAGAGTTGTCTTGGGCCTGTATGGATTCGCTCCTCTTTTGGTCTCTCATTTGCACCGTGGACATATTATATAATATATATGTTACCAACACTGCCAGAACAGCAACTAGTAAAAAATAGTGTACGCCCTACTTTGTTCTTTAGGAATCACTACCTATGCATTTTCAAAGACCACCATAACAATGTTATAGAACTGACTTACACAACTGTATAAAAATAATTACACTGTAGCCGCTCTCCACTGATCTATGTTAAAGTTCATTGTTATATTTTGTTTTTATATTAAAGGTTGAACATTCTCCTTTTGTGGACTTAAGTGATCAATTCAATTATACTTTGGATAATCTAGAGAACAACCAAATAAACACCCAGTTGACATCCCATACCCTGCCTTTGGGTTCAAAGACATTCTGTGATATTCTGGCATCATTGCAAGTATGTTTTTTGGGTATGTTAATTTTCTGTAGTGAACTTTATTTAAAAAAAATTGTTATTGTCATAGACTCTGGTGTTAAGTCAAAACAAAAAGGAAAATGGAGAAGGTTATGAAGAAAATGCCTTACCTGTTCTTCAAGACCTGGACAAATTCAGTTTGACGTCATATTCCCTCAGCTATTACATTAGTCACTGTTTGCCCAATGAACAGACTGTGCCCGTTTTATCTTTGGTCAACAAGTCCACGACAATGTGGTTATCAAAATTATTTCAGTCAGTATAAAGACACTTGATACTTTTTTTTAAATGCTTACAGCGTTTATATTTAAATAATCATTTAATCTTAAATGTAGATTTTCAAATTGTGGAGCATTTTATACAGAAAATATGTTATTAAGTTATGAAAGAGTGTTACTGCTTGCTATGCACCGCATGTTCGGTCCAGAATACTTAAATCTATCAGAATTTCCAATAGTATATTGTACACCAGATCCAGTATTGGTTGGAACAATAAAGAGAACTGCTTTACAAGTAATACAAATTAGTTGACAGTTAGTACTTTTTTTTTCAATTTCAATACTTATAATAGAATTATAATAGATTGGAATGAATGAAAAATGTGTACAAATCATACCATCTCTATCAAATGTACTGTGCCCGTACAAAGCAGACTTAGATGCGTTAGAAACTATCATCACAACTGATGTTGAAAATCACAGAAAACCTCTTATTGTTTTTGCAAGAGCAGGTAACAAATTAGGTTCTATGTTTGCCTTACGCTAATCTTAATAATAATTTTTTATATCAGGTGCACATGTTACTGGTCAGATGGACGATATTGTAAACTTAAAAGAACTATGCAGTAAACACAATATTTGGTTGCACTTATCCGGTGACAATTTATCAGGACTGGCTTTGGCAACATTTAAAACTAAAGTATTTTAAATAATTATAACCTCAATACTATTAAGATTTTTTATTCACTGATTATTTTTTCATTTTTAGAATTCTAATCTAGCTGATAGTATGACATTAACTCCAAGCATTTGGTTGAATATTTCTGCACTGCCTGTTATCGTATCCTTTTAAAGATGGAAATAATTATAATTATATGATTCAATTATTCAATGTCTGTGCTACTGTAAATTATAATTAATATAATTATAATATAAGTAGTAAAGTAATGAAAAATTCTCTATTTTCTGTTACTTTATTGAGTTTTTAATGCAATACGATAACTTTTTTTATACATGGACATATTTTAACTGATTTTTCTTAAAAATAGTTGTTAGACTTTATTTGATAAACAATATACAAGTACAGAAATATTGAATATTTACAAGAGTAAATGTTTACCTATTTGGACATGTTTTCAAGTTAGTATTAATAGTCGAGTACTTTTTTATTTATTGATTTTAAAACACTAAGACAAGTATTTTTTTTCAGGCTTTAGGACATGATGCGCTGGTACTAAGGATACAACAAAAATTTGAAATTTGCCAACGCATACATAGTTTGGTTAAACGTTATGACTGTCTGAGAATTTTGGTAATAATATCAATTTTTATTTAATAACAACAAATAATGTTGTTTTTTTTTTATTCAGTGTGAAACTAATAACCAAAACAATGAGTCATCTAATGAGGAAACAGTTGCTGATATTATTGCCAACCGAGAGAATATTCCAGTTTAGTTGATATAATTATTTCTTGTGCTTATTCATACGAAATGTATTAATATTAGTTATTTTTTACAACTAGGATCTATTACACAATCTATCGAGTTGTCTTGTCATCCAATTTGTACCAAAAGACTGTAACCAAAGAGTTTCTCCTTATTACGATAAACTAAATTCTTGGGTAAGAAATATTTCTACATACTCAGGAGTTGTGTTGGCATATTCATTTATTGTTTCAGTTAGGCCAAGTGCTAGAGCGAGAAATTCCAGAAGCACCTTTAGAATTGTGTGAAATTGAGACCCTTGGTGTCGTAGTAACCTTTTCACCTTTTACTGTTTTAAATTCACTAGTAACTGAAGATGATTGGGAAACGTTTAGCATATGTTTGGATCAACACATTGTTAGTATATGTTAATACCCATCTATAATCAAAATAACAATCAAAACATAAGTTACTTGTTTCATTTTATTTTTTTTTTATTTTTTATAGGAAATTTTGCTGGCAACAGTTGATTATAAAGAAAAACTGACGGGACTAATAGCCAATCTACCGTCACTTGAATATGTCGAAATCGATGACTGGGCAGGACTTGGTGCTGTACGGTACGTGCCACAACAGTGGCGATCGTCTGAACAACAATTGGCCACCGATCAGGCAAAACAAGATTTAAATAGACTAAATGTACGTATTGTGCAGCAGCTTCGTTCGATTGATGCTGCATTTTCGTTTGGTAAGTCAGCTTGTAAATAAATGTCATGCGACTATTTTATTTTGAACCTATTGGTTTGTATACTCAGGTGAAGGAAGTGATGGATTAGCTTGTGTTCGTTTTGGTATGGTGACGGCTGACACAGATGTAGCAGAATTATTATCTTTAGTTCAAAGTACCGGGTGTAAAGAAGAAGAGTCTACCAAATACATTGATTCAATGGCTGAACTCGTGAAAAAAGGTATGAAAATATCAAATATTGGTAATCACCAAATCTTGTATACAAACATTTTTATCTTTCTTTTTAGGCATAGAGACTGCGACTGTAGACTTAAAAAAAGAAACCGAAGAAAAAATATGGCAAGAAGGTATTTTACGACATGTACCAGTTTTTGGGAACATAGTTAACTGGTGGTCTCCGCCAGCCAAAAATGCAGTGAAAGGTCGTTGGTTAGATTTGGAGGCAGGAGTGGTTCGATCGACCGAAGTAATATACGAAAAGAAGGCACAAGTAGAAGATTCTGATGGCAATGAAAATGTACCTGCTGAAGCTGATAATGTGCCGATGGAGTAAAAGCAGCTAAACACATTAAGTTTACTGCTATAATATATTATTAATTTTCTTTTTTTTTGTGTATTTATTTTAATATATTGTAAATTTGTTTCTGATCATCAGCATTCAAAGATATTTATTTCAATATTAATATGAATTTTAAAAATAATATTTATTCATATTTTAGTAGCATTTTTATTCTGTTTAGACATTTTAAACCTGTTTTTTTTTTAATATGTATATTATATATTTATTTTACTAAAATTGTTTAATCATAATAAAGTACCATGGTATTTATTATAGTATTTTACAAATTGTTCTTAAGTAGACTAAAAAAACAACGAAACAACTGAAATTTTAAACTAAGCAATTGACATTACTTTTTATGACAAAACTATTGAATCTACAACTGTTTTGTACGAGTTCTTCCACCAGAGTAACATTACTTGATGCATGCTCTGTCATTTTGAATGGACTGGGGAGATTCAATTTTTTTAAATATAATATAATCAATATATATATTATGAATTAAGATTTTAATTTTATGTAAGTAGTAAGTACATATATACTTGTTAAGTATCCATGGGGAGCGTTTGAAGTTTGAACCCCCTACCCTGTAGGCCACAACCAATCAAGTGGTTTGGAATGTCTTCTATCAACTGTCAGCATCAAAAATTAAATCATCCTAAGTTCATGTTTTTATTTAATTAAAAAAATATCCATTTCTTTTGAAATATATGTAAAAACAACTAAATTGCTAAATTTATGGTGATTAAAAAATCTTCAGACCAAAAACATGCTTATCCACCATTATTACTGCTATTGATGTCTACAAATGTGAAAAATCAGTTGTCTATTCTTATAGACAGAGTAGTTTGGCATCATTTTTTATTGTACATTGTAATACTTCATAAACTTTTCCTCTTTCATTTCTTAAATAATTGTTCACATCATTGTCATATTTATTGTAATGTTATTAGCAGTGTGGTAACAACTAACAAATCATTATTTTTTTTAAAGTTTGACATTTTATTTGAATGAAATTCACTTAATAACTATTACGATATAATTTAATTGTTGCGCATATAATTTAAGATAGAAGTGCAAACAAGATTTTTTTTCAAAGTGGGTTGTGCTAATAGTAATTTTTAACACACTTATAGTTTATACTAATGATATTAGAGAAGACATTTTGTTCTGATATATTCATGAAGGAAGACATTACAGGGGGGGGGGGTAGTGCCCCACTGATTTAAAATGGTAAAAACCACAATAATACTGAAGTGATGTACATAACAAAATAAATAATTACAACGACCATGACAACCGTAATAGGAGAGCTTAATAGTCTTGTTATCTGACCAATAAGTAATGTGACAATTTTGTAGGATCAAACCTAATAGTAGGTTAGGAAAAATGGTAACATAATCTATTTAAGATAAAAAAAACACTGAATAGATTTTAATTTGTTATTCAGAATAATTCATGTAAAACATGGATATTTTTTTGTAGATGTATTTTAAATACAAAATGGAGTAGTCATTTAAAAATATATATATAACAAGCATTACTGATTTATTTCAAACTGATATTAATTATCTGAACATCATCGTGTGGCTTATCGGTTTTAGGGTGAGTTTTTGCACTGCAAATTGTTTGTACTACTTCCATTCCTTTGGTGACTCGTCCAAATACAGTGTGTTTATTATCCAACCAAGGCTAAAAACAAAACAAACAATAATTTAAATACAATATAAATATAAAACAAGTATTATATAAATTAATATTAAAATTATAACTCACTGTAGGTATAAGTGTGATAAAAAATTGGCTACCATTAGTATTCGGTCCTGCATTAGCCATGCTTAATGTATAAGGTCGGTCATGTTTTAAGTGCGAACGAATTTCATCTTCGAACTCACCACCCCAAATGCTTTCCCCGCCTAATCCAGTGCCTAAAATGGTTTTAAAAATGTTAATAGTGCTGTATTGAAATGTCAAATTAAACATCCATTGTATACCTGTAGGATCTCCAGTTTGTATCATAAATCCTTTGATAACCCTATGAAATATGTTGCCATTGTAATATCCATTTTTGCTATGTACACAAAAATTCTCGACTGTTTTTTGGCACTCTTTAAACAGTGCTACTTGAATATCGCCAAAAACAGTATGCAAAGTAGCTGTATCGTATAATCGTTGAATACCTAAATAAACAAATTTAAACGATTATAATATTTTAGTTTTCCAATTAAAAAGGCAAAGACAAATGACCACTCAATGTAAGACATATTGGAATACTGAATATTAGTATATTACATTCATAATAGATATTGATTTCCTTTTCAAATTTTATTCTATTTTTCAAAGAAAAATGTTTTTGTATAATTTTAGTATGTAGGACTTTTTGTAGAAAAATGCATCTATTAGTTTATTGTTAAATTTAGCTTATGTAACACAAAATTCAGTTTGCATTTTTTAAATATTTTCTGTCAGCATTTTGTTATTTACAAATGCTATTTAAATGGTATTATAGAGCATTAAGTTCATAGCAATATCCAAAACATTACATTATGAGTGTTCCATTGGACATTTCATACAAGAACCAAAAAATAAAATTAATACAATTTATTTAACTCACATGCAGCTTCAGTATTAGATATAATATCATCTTTTGAAGGTCTTTCATTAAATACATCACGATCAGCATCAATACTTTTAATATCTTCAGGTTCTCGCCTGCCAAACAAAAAAAGGGTAATTTATTAATAAAAAAAAATAATCTATTATGAGTGCTAAAATTATGAGCAACTTTTTTTAATAGTTATCCATATTACCTAAATTTTGGCAACATTAAAAAATACTCAGATCTATACATACAAGAAAAAAAAACTTACTTGGTAAACATATAAAATCTATTCTTTTTATATGCTGTACAAAATAGTGTAGGATCACTTGAAGAAGATTCCAATGTAGGATTTGTTGCTGCTTCCATCTCTAATGTTACCGCAGCTTTTGGTTTTTTAGCTTTACCCTATGGACGTGTATGGAATTAAAATTTATAAAATCATATTTTCAGAATGAAACGCACATCTTACGCAGTGTACTGACTTGAAATAAGGCGACTCTCAATGCTCTTAAGTTCTCGGGTTTTCCAATAATTTTAACCAATGTATTATTAAATATGTTCACAACTTTTACACCTAACATAGTTGGATAAAATAAATAATGCCCGCTTTCATCAAAACATAAATTTGCTGTGTGGGAGATTTCTGTTTTGTCCAACTCTCGTTCCATTGCCATTCTGAAATACGATAATTAATAATATTGATTACTTGAATACAGAATCTTAAATTAATAGACTAAAAAGTTTACCTTCGAATAAATTCAATATTGGGAATTTGTTGTTTTTTTTGCTGAAGTTCACTAAAACGTGCCAAAGATTCATCATATACCCTACTTAGTTTTCCAGTTAACAAGTTAAAAACTCTAACCTGCAAAATAAGAATAACGATTAAATAACTTATTATACATAGCAATAACCACAAATACATAATATACAAGTTTATTAATTTAAAAACGAGTTGACTTGGTCAATATATTTTAGAACAAATCAATATCACAGCATATATAACACAGGGAGTATAGCCAAGGATAGCCAGACCATAGGGAAGCTATCCTTTAATTAGAAGCCTCACTTCAAACTCACAGTAGTAATAGTGACTTCAATTCTACTATATAGACCTAGTCTTCATTAAATAACTTCAATAACTTAACTTCATTAACTTGGTACATTAATATATGAATTATAGCCATAATGAAATGGTCCATTTCATGAAAATATAGCATTTTAATAAGATGCAAAACATAAATATGCATTCAATTATCACTAACATTTGGTACAAATAAAACAATTTTTTACAGTAATTAAATTTTAAAACAAATCTTGAAAGTCAAACTTTAAGTATAAAAAATGTATAATAAAAATCAATAAGATAATGTATATAGTATTTATCTAGGTATTGTTAATGTAATTAAATATATATTTTATTAAGTATTTTACCTTTCTATCTGGAGACATAGTAGCAAATTTTAAGCCATCATCTGAAAAACATAAACTAGTTGGATGTGTTTTATGTCTGACAAATTCAAAGAGATCAGTATCAAGCTTAGAATCAAATTGCACACACTTTGGAAATTTATAATCTGTTTTAGCTCCAGACCAATATTCAATAATGCCACTCTTATCTGCTGATATAGCCACATCAAACACAAAATTATACTGAAACAGTTAAAATTTAAAATTTAATTCAAATGTTTAGATGTATAATAATAACTTATTTAATAAGCCACAAGCTAAGAAAAACAATTACAAATTACTTTTAAAATTATATTTTTACCTTAACAAATACAATTGGTTTGGTATGAATTTTTTCTATTACATGAAGTGGTATATTTACTCCTTTTCCGTCATAAATAAATATTTTTGGTTCAGTTGCACTGCTTCTATATCATAAAAATGTGTATTGTTAAATTGTATATTTATTTGGTTTATCAATATAATGTATAACATCAAAACTATAGTCTATAGTCTATAATTTAAAAATTATCCCCAAATTTAATCTGTTGACAAGTATACTTATTTAATTAAACGGTACTTACGCGTTATCTCGACTACCTTGGGTGCACAACCATGTTATAACGACTACCAAAATATTTCCAAGACTACCTATTATCATCAACCGTGTTATCTCAACATTCTTAACATTACATTTTTCCAAAATATAACTTTGCCAAGTGATTGTTTTGACAAATTCGTACACTTGGCAACACTCCGCGTTCTTGAAGAAATTGCACAGTTTCCTTTTCTGAAGATGGCAAATTAAAAAAATTCATGTTGGCTAGTCGTAGCGCGTATGTACTATACAGTAAATAATAACTGACGGACGTAATAAGGACGGCTGTCGACTGACTGACGACATAAATACCTGGTCTGATGGCAAGATACGTGGATAGTAAATTGTACATCGAAAACAAAATTAAATTGTCAATTACGATGATACAGATTACAACGCAGGAATGTACATTTTTAAATAGAATCTAACAGATAGTCTTGGAAATATTTGGGTAGTCGAGATAACACGGGTGATTCTCACAGGTAGTCTTGGAAATATTTGGGAAGTCGAGATAACACATAAGTACAAATTAAACTTAAATTTAATAATCACAAATTTGAATTCATAAAATTAAAAACACAAAAATGAGGTACTTTATACTCACATAGCAACTGTGTGAATTGGATCTCCTTTTGAATGCACCCAACATGCACTGAGTGGTGTATAGTCTAATTTTATCATGTTGATCATATCTGTAGGGATAAAATCAATTAAAATATAAACATAAGAAAGAACTAAGGGTATAAAAGTTTATAAAAAGACAAAAATAGTATAATTGTTCTTCTTAAAACTGAATAAACACATGATAATTACAAACATAATGTATTAGATAGGTAAAGCAAATAACTTAGAAGTACCAAAATTAATGACATCAAAAACTTTGACTGTTTGATCTGATGATATTGTACACATTAGAGTTCCATTATAATTATCTGTAATATCAGTTACTGGTGTAAGATGACTACGGAAATGTTTTACAAATTCGATCAATTCTTCAGTTTTTTTCCAGAATTTCACATGTCCGTCACAACTTGCTGTTATTAAAAAGTCAGTTCTGAAATAAAAAACAGTTAATTAAACTTGATATTCTAATTTTAAATAACAATGTGTCAAAGTAAATACTTGGTGATTATGATGTGCGTGATAACATCTCGATGCATGTAGCTTTTTTCATAGGTATCACATGTTGGTAAGTTTTCCAAGTACAAATGTTCATATTTTAAAACTATATTAAAGGACGAAATAAGAATAATTAAGATATTAACATGACTTATATCAAAGCACCTAAGTGCTTTAGTTTTAAACATTATAACTTACGTATTATCAACTTAATAGTAATTTATATAAAAATAAAACTTACTTTTTCTTTTCTTTTTCTCGACGGTATCGGTCAATTCAGATAAACTGGGGCCCACACATTCGTCGTCATCATCTTCAGAAGCATTGCTCTTAATGCTCTTATCGTCGTCTTCGTGTTCTCTTTTTTCTGACATGTTTCACTATGATCTAAAAGACGAACAAATTTAAAGAAGATCTCAAACAATAAACACACAACAAGTGAAAAAAAAACTATATCAAAATTATTTCGACTATCGGCGGCAACCACAGCGTGCACTAACAAAAAACAAACTATAGTCCACTGACCAGTGGCCTTAAAAAGTGATAATTCGAATTTCGATTGCGCCAGTGCAGTTTGTTTACAACCATGAACATATTTTCACAACAATGTTAATTGTTATTCTTATCATAACCGTGTAGATGATGTTAGCGACGACTTCGTTTGTTTTGAACATTACTGAAACGGAAAAACCGCTCAATCATTTTATCTTTATATATATTTATACAATAGTAATACACATTACACATTATACAATTTATACATTTATAATACTCAGGCCAGGCAATTATTAAGTATACAAATTTTAATTTAGATATTTTGTTGTTGAATTCAAATTAAAGTTATTACCCGACCGCTACAAAATGGAAACCGTCATTGGGATAAAGTTCAATGATTTCGTACTCATCGCCACAGACATGACGGCTGCCCATAGTATTATGGTCATGAAAGACGGTAAGATCTATTTTATAAACCTAGTACCTATTTTACATTAATATTTTACCTACCTGTACCAAGGCACTGCTTAGACAATTTTTTTTTGTTATACAGATGAAGACAAAACTTACAACATCACCGACAACGTAGTGATGGGTGTCACAGGTGAAGCAGGGGACGTACCTAGATTTGCAGAGTACATCACTCAAAACGTCAAACTTTACCGCATGCGTAATGGATACGATTTGTCCATTCCAGCTATTGCAAATTTCACTCGTAAAACTGTTGCTGAACACCTTAGAAGCCAAGTAATTGTTTTATTGAGCAACTTTGATTAAGTTTTTCTTTGTTTCTTTATTATTGAGAAAATTTACTACATTTGTATTACTACTCAGTCTATAAGTATTTAACTTAGGTATCATTTGAATTTAATTTTAATAATTAGATGTACTATAAGTATTTGTTTGTGTCTGTGTAGAGTCCTTATCAAGTGAACTTCATGCTTGGAGGATATAATCCAACTGAAAAAAAATCACATTTATACTTCATTGATTATTTGGGAGCTCAGGTTGATGTTCCTTATGGTGCTCATGGATATGGTGGTATGATGACAATCACAGTTATGGATCGTTACTACAAACCAGGTAATCAAAACAAATATTATTAATAATGTAGTATTTAAATTGTTTTCTGAAAATACATTATAAACCTTAACTTTTTACTATAAGACAGATTGTTCTAATATGATACCAACAATTGTATTAATTCTAAAACTACTATGTTCTGATATCACGGTTATATATTTAAGTATTTAACACTATATCACAGTATATCGCAGGGATGGCAAACCTTTTTGTACCAGCATGTTAAATAAAAATTTTGGTTGGATTTCGTATTCTCTGCTTGTCAACTAGTTCAATGACCCTTAAAATTTTTTTTCAAAAACATTAATATTATCAAACTTACCCATTCGTGTGTGCCACTAAAATCGTGTGCGAGTGACAAGTGTGTCATAGGTTTGCCATCTCTGGTATATTGTCATGATTTGAGAAGACGGCATGTGTTATATACATAGAGATTTCTTAAGTTGAACAATCTGTACAATTTTTTGTTTAATTAACTATTAATGAGGTTATTATGTCCACAAATAATTGCTGAATAATTTAGGAGTAGTTGGACTTGTTCTTTTGAGAACTAGGTTTTTGAGCATCTTTGAAAATAAAGATAAAGCCAATTAGTCAGTATGATGATGATTATCAGACAGTTAGTCAGGTTTTAATAGTTTCCTTTTTTGGAAAAATGAATTGATTTTTTTTAAAACCTTATGAATGATAATTGACTTGGATAAATCATAGAAGATTTAATTTTAAATAGAAAAACTAAATGCAATGTAATTTTGTCTTAATCTTAATAGATATATGTAATAGTTACTACCTTTTAGTATAAGTAAAGCAATAAGTTTAATAAATGTTTTTTTAAATTCAAATGATTACGTTTATTTTCATTTTTAGATGCAAATTATCAAGAAGCATACGATCTCCTAAAGAAATGCATATTAGAAGTACAAAAACGTTGTATTATCAACATGCCCAAGTTTAAAGTTAAAATATCTTGTGCTGGAGGTGTACAAGAATTGCCAATAATAACCAAGGATAATATTGAACAGAATATCATAGTTAATGTAAAAGAGTAAAGTTTATATTTCTGATGTATATTTATTTTTACAGTTTTTTTTTTAAATACATACATTATGAATTTAATTAATGGAAATATAAACAATATGAAATGCTACTGATGTTCATTTGATTTATTCATAAATATTTATTTAAAGCTGTCATTATATAAGTGATTTAACTTTACAGTGATGGCTTTAAACCAGTGGTTCTTAACCTTTTCCGGTTCAGCTCCTCTTCAGCGAGATAACGGCATATGCCCCCCTTCCAACCAATCAAAAAAATTGCCAAACATTTATGGGCCAGTATTTTAATTTAAAATAAAAACTTAATGTTTGATAATATAACATAAATACATGTCACTGGACACTGGGATTTTTTATTTTTTCCATTATACCACATTTGAGAGCTCACCATCTCTCCAACACTTTTTCAAACCTACAGCTCTCCTGTAAGACCAAAATGCCCCTAGGGGACAGTACCACCCATATTAGGAACACTGCTTTAAACAAACAATAAAAAGAACAGTTTCTTCATAAAATAATTTAAATATTGAAAATGTTTTAAAGGAAATCTAAAATCTAATTTCTCAAGATATTATGATTTTCTTGCAGCTTCCAAACACAATTATTATGTCTTGATATAGTCTGTGTCTAAATGCAAAGTGACAATAGCGATGTTTAGACCCAGGGAAGATGAACCTTTAAAAAATTATGTTGTCTTTAAACATTTATTATTTTTATTTTGGTGTATCCAAAATTTAAGTAGTTGTATGTAATATTTTGTTTCATGTAAGGTCTAATCAAAATTAATCAAAAAAAAAATTATTTTATACCAATTTATTTATAGATAAGTATACTTAAACAGATGTAACCAATTCAGCCTGATTAATACTTGTAGCCCAATTTTAAAGTTTATCCATAAGTATGACTAAATATTTTAACAATAATAGGTTCCTCAACATCATTCCAAAAAATTATGATGGATGAATTAAATTAAAAAATCTTCAATTTATGTATGAGTTATAAAATGTAATATGTATCAATTCATTTTCACATGTAAGGCTCATATTTTATTTTTTATCTCTTCAGTAATAACTAATAATATCATAATATAGAGTGTACACAATGAAAATTAGTGAAAGCGGTTATTAGAGGATGTTTAATAATATTGTACTCGTAAAATACACTATAAATTTTTTAATCCTTATTCAATAAAAACATTTAACACATTGTAATTTGATTTTATTATACCGTAAACAACAAAATAATTTTTTTCACAATTTTGTTTTTTCTTTTATTTGGTTTACGTAAAATAACTAAAAAAAAAATGTATTTACTCTATAATCAGCTAAAAAATGACAATATTAGTTTTTTTGTACACATGGTATGTTTTAAAACTATGCTTATTTTTTGTTATGCTAAATAAGACAATTAATTATTTTTCTGTGTATAAAATGTTAGTATATAGTTTTTTAAAGCTTCAATTAGTTGAAAAGAAATATAATACCTAATTGTTGTGCATATAACATGATTCATTTTGCTATCGTTCACAATGTAATATTTTATTGTTATTAATTCTACAAGAAAAATGGAAATCATTTATTATATTATGCAACATATTATATACTATATTATTGTATTGACTATTACTACAAAGGACAAGAAATTATGAATTATAATAATAACATGATGTTTAGAAATTGTATGACTTTCCTCTTTAGCATCTTAGGTATTATATAATGTATATTAAACAAACAATTTGGAAATTTATACCTTACAATGATTCTTTAAACGAATTAAACTCAAATAGGGTACCTAGCTTTACCAATTTTTTCAGTATTTTGATCTAAAACAAAACCAATTCTATCAATTACTTACTTTATTTATTTCAAACTAATCTAACATTTATAGTGTTTTCCAAGTTCTATATTGATAATTAAATAAATTCAGAAAGATATTAAGATATACCTATGTAGCAGTACCTATATGGCTTATTGAATAGGCGTGTTTAAATGACATCCTGCATGGCCAATGTATTATGGGGATAGAGCTTACCTCCCTACATATTGTCAGGGGTGGCTCCAGAGCCCTGGTGGGGGGGGGCAAGTTATAATTTCACAAAATGTTATAATAATAAAAGTTCTTCATAATGTACATTGTACACATAGTCATACCTCTATCTACATACTTGTGCATGTCATAATATGATAGCCGATATTATAATATGCTTTTTTTGTTTATAATTTTTTTTTTTACAAAATACATTTATTTATTGATACGGGCTTGGAGGGGAGTGGTCCCTAGCCCCCCCCCTGGAGTCGCCCCTGCATATTGTATCAACCTACACCGAATGCCAATTATTATAGGTATTATTATTATATCGTTTGATTTATTACGAGTAAGTAGTGGTACCTAATTTAAGTATAATTATAACAATTAACAAATATTAGTATTGAAGTTTCCTTAGAATTATTGAATTTAGTACACTTATATTATGATACCCATATGTTTACACTGGTGTGGGTACATTGAAATTTCCAAGAAGGGACATTATATTTTTTAAAAAAGATGTGTTATATAGATAGGTATATGCTTTATAAAATCAATTTCCTCTTTTATATACCTACCTAGTGAAAAAAGACAGGGAGGATTGAATACTCTCAACCCTCCCGGCTCCCATCAATGCGTAGTTCACTTATACGGTATACTTATTATAGACTATAGCCAACACTAAACACTCCGATAGGCGATAGTATATAAATATACTTATTACTTATATCGTATGTCGTATGTGTATAAATGTTAAAATGTATACTTAAAACAAACGGACAAAATAAAAATATTTTTAATTTTAACATTAATGGCCGCATATACGAATTTCATTACGATTGTAAAAATATATATTTAACTAAAGACCGAAAAATACCGAATTATATAATTTCATAAGCATAACTTATAAAGCCATAACCATAAGTATGATGCTGATCAAGCGTAAAGCGTAGGTAGATATATACCTACTTCAGGTAAGCAATTCAATTATTAAAGTATCTTGAAAATTGGTTGGGTAGGTAAATATGTTTTTTTATTATGGTAAAGTATTCTTTCAAGTCTTTCTGATATTATTTTATTAAACATAAGAATGCATTAAATTATTCATAATAATTACCTAGTTAAGCCCGTTTCACTTTGAAGGGGTGAGTAGGTTAATCAAATTACTTGAACTGCCTGCAGTTTCAATTTCATTCAGAGCCACTATACATGCCCATTTATATTTTTACTAAACATGTTAAAACACTTTTAAGTTATATCGGATCGTAAATAAGTTTTCGTAATGCATACTTGATATTTCTTATATATGTTTCAAACATATAAATGTTTCTAATTTCTATATACCTATATAAGGCACAAAAATCTGACCCTTAAGTGGGTGAGGTTATTATAAACTATAATGTCCCGCATGGACGCATAATATACATGTTATGGGCATTAGATATTTTGTACCTAAGTATTAAATATCATATATCACAATATCAGATTTGAGATCAAGATAAAATATAGGTATATATAATACGGTCTACGTCTACGGTCTTAGAATATAATATGTGCTTATGCGTTATCAGCCCCCATAGTTTAACAAGGGTCAATTGTTAAAAAAAAATTAATATTTTCAATTAGAAGGGTATAAATGTACAATTCAATTGTTTATTAAATAGAAATAATAGGATAATAATCGCCAGCAATCACTTATCATAGTTCGATCTCCGTCACGGCTCTTTACGTAGTCTTATGTATTATAATTTATAATATACCTATTTTACATTTTCATAATACTATTTTTAACGACTTTACATTATATACACACAAATATACAAATGTACAATATACTACACATTTTAAAAACTCAGAAACTACTCGTCCTAATTTTGATTTAGTTAAGTTATTTTACTAAAATACGTACATTTTTTTAAAAAAATCATACGCTTAATATTAATAGTAAAAAAGTGTTGGTCTCATTTGAAGAAAAAACGTTTGCATCACCACAAAACACTAGTTAAATACAGGTGGGAATTAGGGAGTGTTTGAGGAAGCAAACAATAAATAAAAAAATATACAGTTGTTCAGTTGTGTGGGATCGAGCTATTAATACTATCATATTATTGATGTTAAAAATGTTAGCAACCCCATATACATTTTAAATTTTAATGGATTTTCTTCTAATATGTCCTTAAATGGTATAAAAATATGATTCATATGGTTAAAAATTCCAAAAATAAGAATTTTAATAAATTCATCGTTCAAGTTGGTACCTTATTGAAGGGTTATAAGTATAACGTATACGTAAAAATGGTCAGTACTTCTCTTAATAATTGAGTTTTTTATGCTATACTAGTTTTTATGTTTTTTTTTTAATTCTTATGTAATTCAAAAGTGAATAGCATTAGATAGGTACTTTAAATTTTCACCAAAAGCTGATAGAATAGCATTTTTAAGCATGGTATAATTTTCAAAATAATTTGATACTTTATGTCGATCAAAAAATGTTAACTCGGTTAAAATGCTTGACAATTTAATACAAGGTTCCTCACATAAGTCATACTCAATAGATACTTTTTTTCTATTGTTAAAATTTCCACAAAATTCTTTGATATCCCGATAATCAGAAATTATTTTAAAATTGAAAATTGATAAAATGTTATATGTTGCTTTAAAATTGTAGTACAAGATTCCTCATAATAAGTTCATACGGGAACTAAAAAAATATAAAAACACAATTTTTTTTTATAGATGTTTTTAGTTTAAATTTTGAAGAAATAGTTAAACAAGAATAACAGTTTTAGTTATTTTGTCGTAATTCTAAGATATTGGCTATTTGTATACCATGCATATCGAACTATATACACACCATTTACGCCCAGATATGAACTCTACTGTTTGGTATGTGTAGACCTGTAGTATTGACTCAAAAGTTAATAACAATAATAGGTAAAAGTTAATTGTATAAATAGTGATCGAGGAAAAAACCTCAATAAAAATACGGTTAAATGAGCCCTGGACAAACTTACCATTAATTAGTTTATAATTATTAGTTATTTTATTAATGCCATAGGTATCAGGGGTATTAGAAGTAATTTTTTTCTTCATAATTCTTAATATAGTAAATAGTACAATAAATATACTTACCTAACTTGTAGGTATAGGTACTATATTTTTAATATACTTATTTTTTATAGTCCTTTTTTTATTTCATAATATGGTGGTTTACAATAATACATTATTTTATAAAGTATGTAAGTACGCATAGAATTTTCAAGTAAAAGCATTTTTCTGCTATAAAACGTGTACTTACTACTTATAGGTGGATCATAATATCAGTGTACACTTGACGTGGAAAATA
>NW_019100777.1:0-28577 GCF_001856785.1 Myzus persicae
TCCATGAATGGAGTATTGTCAGTACTCTTTTTTTCCAGACGGTGTCGTACGCTTTTGAGATGTCCAAAGCTATTGTGATGAGGTGTTGGTTGCGTTTGAATGCGGAGCAAATGTCCGTGTGTAGCGTAGATAAAGCATCTATTGTTGAGTGGTTTTTTCTAAAGCCACATTGTTCTTTGTAGATAAGTTTGGATGATTCTAGAGACCAGATTAAGCGTTTATTAATTATTTTTTCAATTAGTTTGCTTAGTGTACTAATCAATGATATCAGTCTATAGTTTTCAATGTCAAATTTGCTTTTGTTCGGTTTGGGGATGGGTATTATATTTGCGTTTCGCCATTGGTTTGGAAAAATCACCTGGGTCCATATAATATTGTATATTTGGAGTAAGATTTTCAGCCCAATTTGTGGAAGATTTTTAATAAACATGTATGGAATGTTGTCCGGACCAGGGCTTTTACTATTGCAGCTTTGGAGGGCTGAAAGTAGTTGTGATTTATCGAGGAATCTGTTGAAGTCTTCATTATTTGGGTTGAAAGATGATACAGGGATGTCAAGGGAGAGTGCTCTGAGGGCGATGATTAGTCGGGATTATAGTTCTCATCACTGTTGTTTTTTTGAAAAAAAAAGCGAACGATTCAGTGGCATTTTGTGTTGATATTATTATTTTTTTGTATAGCAGGGTGTCAGGTATGGTGTTGAATTTATTGCCTCTAATGGAGTTTATTTTGTTCCATATTATACTTGAAGGAATTTTATGT
This sequence comes from Myzus persicae, assembly GCF_001856785.1. Lineage (NCBI taxonomy): Eukaryota > Metazoa > Arthropoda > Insecta > Hemiptera > Aphididae > Myzus > Myzus persicae. Next base: position 763 of record NW_019100777.1, read on the forward strand.
TTTATAGTTGAGGTAAAATTCTGCCAAGATAAAGTTTTACTTTTTTCTGTGATAAAACGCACTATAGCTCTGTTTTTTTTTAAGCTGGATGTGGTCTATGGTAGATTTAGTTTTTTTATATTTGTTGATGCTCTTTTTATAGTTTTTGATAGCCTCTTGGCATTCTTTGTTCCACCACGGGACAGTCTTTTTGGTGTTCTGGTATGTTTTTAGTCCGATTGCAAGGTTAGCTGCGTCTAGAATAATATTTGTGAATTTTGTGATTATTGAATCTACTTCAGATTGGTTTCCGTTTGTATTTAGATTAAATAGGTTTTGGGTTAGTTCATATTCAATTTTTTCCGAGAAGAAGTCAAGGTTAGCTTTTTTAAGGTTCCATTTTGTAGAATGTTTTTTTAAATTTATATGGTTATGATATTGGATTCCTATAGGCCAGTGATCGCTATCACTATATGCAGTGAGTACTTGCCAGTCGAATAATGTTGATGAGTTTGTACTTGTGATAGTTAGATCAATTGCAGAGAAGTTTCCATTTGAAACGTAGTATCTGGTTGGATCGTTATTGCTCAGAAGGATGAGTGTCTCATCTTCTAAAAATTCTTCGATAGTTTTTCCCCTAAGATCTGTGTGAGTACATCCCCATAAGGTATTTCGGCTATTAAAGTCACCCAAAAGGATGTAGGGTTTAGGAAGCTGGTTGATGATATTTTTTTAATGTTGTTTAGTAAAAGTTTTACTATCTGGAATGTATATATTGCATATACTTAAAGGTTTATGAAATTTAACTAGAGTAGCAATGACTTCGAGTTCAGAGATAATTGGAATGTTTTCGCTGTCAATAGTGTCTTTAATGAAAATGGCTACTCCTCCACTTGCCCTGAAGGCATTGTTTCTATTTTTAAAATGACCCTTGTAATTTTTTATATTTGCGCAGTGATTGTTCTTTAGGTTGGTTTCTTGAAAACATAATATAGCCGGTTGAATGTCGTGGATGATGCGGGAGATGCCGACGGAACGTTTATAGAAACCGTTGATATTCCATTGAATAAGTGATGTCATGGGGGTAGGTATTTTGAGTGATGAGTTGTTGGTTGGATTGGTTCTAGTTGGAGGACTGCAGAGGTGCCTCTGCAGATTTGGGTAGTGATTGGAATAGGAGATTAAATAATCTTTGTATTTTTGATTTTATTTTTCTGCTCGTCATTAAAGGTTTTATTATTTCAGCCATATTGAGGACTTCAGTAGTCTCGGAACCGATATTAAAACACAGATCATGTATGTTTATATTTTTGTTCTAGAAGTTTTCAAGGATATATTTGAACGATATAAGGGTAAGCGGGGAGTTTGTGTTTTGAAAGATAGCGTCGCAGGCTCAAGACGGTCATCTAACGTTTCAACGGACCTCGTTGAAAAATTTGACCTAGACCTCACTTTAACTTTTTTCGAGGTTTGATTTTTTGAATTTGTGATTTTTGCAGAGCTTACATCTATGCCTAGTTCTGGTGTATGAGGGGTCAGTTTGGGGGAGGGTGCTGATGACGGGCATGTGGATTCAGGGGCTGGCCTTTTGAAAATAGCTTGATGAGACTGTGGGACCGATATATCTGCGTTGTTATTATCTTCAGTGATTAGTGCCATATTTATATTAGGAATCTGGCTATTATCCGGAGTTTTCTAGATGGTTTGTTGGGTTGAGTTGTCTAGGTGTAAATCCAGAGTCGCATTGGTGCTATTGGTTTTTTCAACAATATGTTGTGAGGATGAAATATTGGTTGTTTGTTCATTAGAGATGTCCATATTTTCTATTGGGGGGAAGGGAGTGTAATTAGTCTTACATGAGGATGATAAGTGGCCAGTTTTTTGCATAAAAAACAGGTTACAATGTCATCCGTAATGAATATTCGGTATGAGGTATTGTCTAGGTCAATAACGATCGATCCAGGATGTTTTGGAAAATCCTCAGGACTTATATACAGTTGTCTGCGAAAACTTTTGATATGTGCGAATTGGTCGAGTGGGAAGCCGGCCTTGAGCGCCGTGATTGGTGATGTTATTTTAATACCGAGTGTCCCTAGCGCTTCAATGATGTAGTTATTCGGTACAGCGGGATATAAGTTAGATAGAATAATACGTTTGGCCGGGTTGATTAATTTTCTTATCGGTATTTCAATGTTATCGATGTATACGGCCGAGTACTTATTAATAATGCCATTAGTTATCTGTTGATTTTTGATTAAAACACAAAACCTGTTATTGGATATACGTGAAGCAGAGATTATGTTGGATGCGTCAGTGATTTTACGGAGCTCAATTATGTACTGGATTTGTTTAATTCCGTCGATTGTGTTCATTACGATAGCTAGGTTCATTTTTGGCGTGAGAGAGTTCGCTGTTGTTTCAGCGAAGCTTTTAGTTTGAGAACTGTTTATTGGGTAATTTGAAGCAGGAATGGTGTTGTTGATATCATTGCATGTGGAGTTGTCTTGAGGTGTGGAGGTTTTGGGAGAGTGGGTTAGAGTTGAATGTTTGGACTCTAATAATTTATCATTAAGAGATAGTTTATTAGTCGATGTATTAGTCATCTGGGTAGTCATTGCGAATAAACGCAATTGTATATCGTAATTAATTCTAATTAGATAGATAGCTTATCGCGCTTAATAAAATCATATTACCGGTGTCACGTAGAATAGAGTAGGAACACTTCTATCGGTAGATTAAAATGCGGTTGCGATAATGCTACACACGTGTTACTCGGTCGGGAGTCTAACACGAACTGGTTCCATATTATTGTTTATGTATTTATATTATTATGAAATATATAACTGAAAAGTTGAGGACTCGGAAAAATCATAACTACCTATTATACTATCTGACTCTGCTACCTACTTAAGGTAGCGGTGGCGGTAGCGGCACTGAAATTTAATGTCCATGCGTTTTAATACGAACGCACTCACCATCGTGAAATTAATACCACGCCGAAAATATTACCCCAAGATTGAGCGCGATATTTTTATTTTTCGCTACAGAGTACAGAGTACAGACACTATATTTTTCGCTAATACCGCTACGATCATCAGTTGTAAATTGAACTAAATTCCCAACTATGAGCTATCAACATTTTATTATTAATATATTAATATCTACAGAAAGCTTATCATTACATTGTATGATATAATTTGACTTAATATTTAAACACATATCTATCCATCGTAATCGTACACCTTGCAGTTGAATCGAACGTCGTGGTGTTTGAATACATGAACGATTCTCTTGTTTAAAATTTATTATTTATAATAAAAATGACCCCAATAAAGTTGAACAGTTATAAAAGCTATGGTTAAAGAATATCTTATCATAAATAATATAACAATTCCAGAATTCAAGGATACGAGAAAAAAAGATTATATTTGGAATCACGAAATAAGTGTTAAAATAAACGGTGGAAATTAAAAATATAATTAATTTATACAAATACAAGTCATTATAATAATAGTTATAAATATTAGTTATGATAAAAAATAATAATAAATAATGTAATTAATAAAAGTTAGTTTTGAATTTTATTATGTACCTACTATTAGTTCTCAAACATGTGCAATTAAAGAACAACTCCGCGGGGGGGGGGGGGGCTTCAGTCCCCCAGAATTGTTGGGTGATTGTATGAACTTATAAACATATTAGTATTTACTTTATTTTTACTTTTTTTTTTTTGAAACGGCTCCGGCGAATAGTCCGGCACTCCAGCGGCGAACCGGTCTGCGTCGAATAGTCGAGGCTCGATGAAATGGAATTTCAAAAAAACAAAAAAAATACTTGTTTCTTTATTTTGAAAAGGTAAAGTTTTTCATGAAAATTTCAAATAATTGAACACGTAGTTGTACCAGTAGCAACATCAACATTTATTTTTCAAACTACAACAGCTATTGTGTGATAGGCAACCTGATAAGAGCAGCAGCATAATTCAACGTCGTTGTTGTCATTAAGGTAAACGGTCACTTTATACGGTCCATTGTTTAAAATGCATAACGCAGACCCTTTGTACTATTATGTACATAAAGTATGTATTGTAAATATATGTATAGTTTGTATATACAAGTAGTCGCAGTTACAAGTACAGTGTGCAGTATAAATTGATATGTCAAAATATTACAAATAAAAATATAAAGTACAATATTTGAAAAAAAATCTTTAAAAACTACATGTATAATACATGGAATTTAAAAATTCGATATTTGTTATTTCCTTTCTTTGATGCTGGTTACATAAATAAAATAGCTTACTATTGCCTGCAGTATAGGATTTTTGTCTTATATTAAGTCTATTGCCACATTCGTCCCGCAAAACTGTCCAAAAATTCGGATTTGTTGTTCCTATTAATTTATTGAACGAACTATTCCAGCCTTCGCTAAAATTATTAGTTCAATGAAAATTAGACATTGTTTGACATCTTAATTAAAAATAGGAGGAGGGAACCGTGGGTTATTGTTATTACCACTAATATCAGCATCAAAGAAAGGAAATAACAAATATCGAATTTTTAAATTCCATATATTATATACATGTTGTTTTTTAAGATTTTTTTTCTAATATTATATATTATATTTTTATTTGTAATATTTTGACATATCAATTTATACAGTACACTGTACTTGTAACTGCGAATACTATTGTATATAATAACTACATATATTTACAATATGTACATTATGTACATAATAGTACAAAGTGTCGGCGTTCTGCGATAAACCTTTTTAAACTACCGTACAAAGTGTCCGCGTTTCGCACTTTCAATGCTTGGCCGTACAAAGTGACCTAGAACCTGTCATTAGTCATTTCCCGCTCGAGGACGATCGCTAGTTATAGGTACTAACCCGGACGTGTACGGAAGAATCACAGTGCAATGAGAAGCCGACTGTAGATTATAATTTAGAGTTATAACTGCAAACAAGAATGAAGGAATTTAAAGGCAATAATTTATTAAAAATTTTAAAAATACACTAGTACGTAATATTTCAACAAAATAATAAATAATAATACAGTCAAAGTGCTCATAAAAGTACGGTGAGTGATGACAGTGAATCAGTAGCTTTACTGTCATAATTTATAATATATTATTATGTATAAATCTAAGAACTGCATTTAGATAATTATCGTGTAGCTAAGTTATATAATATGATTTATTACATATTATTACAAAAAATCAATATAATATTCAGATGAAGTTGAAAGTTTATCTGAAAATACAAATAAAAATATAAGAGTTACAGTGAATTTAGTTTCTTGATTTTGAATTGAATACATTATACTTAATTGAGTAACAAAAATATTTTAATCGCATAATTTATGTACTAGTTACTATTTTACATAGATGAGTTGAATGCATTATAATTTATAACCATGCCAACCAGCATTAATATTTTTATTGATCAAACAGAATATAAAAATCAATTTAATAATTGAGATTTTGTCATTGTATTCAAATGGTTTTCAGTAAAAATGTGACATTTTGAACAATTTAATGAATCCTCGATATATACATTGTTTTTTCTATAATTATAAAAATCTCTTCTATGTGACAATATATTTATTTTAAATATGAATATAAAATGTACATGTATTAAATTAGAATGCATGAGTCTAGAAATAAAAACTGGGAATCAAACACGGCAGGTACAGTTCTCATTGGAACTAGTTTCATAATTATTACATCAGTACTCAAAATATGAGAATATGTAAATAAAGTGTTGATTAATATATTGTATTTATGTACTTATTCAAGATTTCAAGAATACTAACATATTTAATTCTGCGAGTTATGTTTTTAGTAGTACTTGCTATTAACTGTTAATTATCTTTCGGAGGATAGTAATCAATAGAAATCAAATTTGACAAAGCTAAACATTTATAAGCTTGTTGGTCAATATTAGATAGTTCACATTATTAATATAATTTTTATCTACCTTGTACTATTAATGTTCACCAGTTAACATCAAGCTGTTGCACCCTTAGTTTTTAATAATTTAATGAAATAAAATATTTTGAAATGTTTCATGCCATATTTTAATATTTTAATTAAATTTGTTTTTATTTATTTTTAGATCCATTTATCATTTGTTAATGTTTTTTATTGTGAAATAAAGGTGTTATGTATTATTAATTTTATAATAAATGAAGATAAAAAATTAATTTAAAAAATCTTGTATACATGTTAAATTAAGAAAATAAAATATAGACTATCTACAATTTTTTACAAGCAGACATGAAATAAATATTAGTTATATAAGTATATTAATATCTTATATTTATTTACATAAAAAGCTGAATTAATGCTTTGTCGTCGAACATGAGATGATTCCAGGGAAAAAAAGTTTTGCTATAAAAAGTATAATAAGACCTTAATATATAGGTTCCTAGCATTATCAGAATTTAATCGGTATACCGATTTTTGCTCAAATACCGCTGAAATGGTATTCCGTAAACCTTTACACACCGTACTACCGTCATACCGAGATGTGACTGTTTTTTTGTTGAAATTAATATTCATAAAAAAGAATACACATTGCTTTTGTAGCGATAAGGAAGGACGCACACTGATCCGTGATACTGTGGATCTTGATTATTAAACCTTATTACGATTTTCCGGTGTCACAGTGTTCCAGAAATATTCAGTTTTGCTGTATACACCGATATTACGGTTTACCGTTTAATACCCATATAAAATATAATATTTAATACTATCACAAAACCGGTTACCGATTTCAATACAGTCAAAACTAACTCAATGCATTGTTATCTTAAATGTTTCATGTCCTTGTGAAATCTTTCACAACACATTGAATAAAATATTTATGATATTTACTCACATGAAATATTTGAGACTTCAAATCCTATCTATATAATCAGAAAAACACAGTTAATACTTGTGATATGTGAATTGGTAACAATACTAAAATATTTCTTACTTTAGTACAAATCTTCATTCCGCATGTATTCATTACAGAATAACTTATGTGATTCATAAAAAATGTTTGCTAAAAAAAAAAAGTTTGTTAGTTTCTATCTCCCTTTTGCATATTACGTGTCTAAGAGGACACAATTAATAAAATATAATTGACATTTATATAATTGAAAAATGAAAAGAAAAAGGAAAATGGAAATATCCATCGACAACCTAAAACATGTCAGAATATTTGAATATTTTATTACAGTAATTTGTTTTTGAATAAAAACATAATAAAGAAATATAGTGAATATCCAATGTTGTACGAATTTCAACTTCGAACTCTTATATAATTTTAATTTGACTTACATTTTTGTGTTTGATAAAAGTAGACAAACTTGTTAGAAATCTTGTATTAAATATTTTAATCTTAGATATGAGTATGAACATTTTTATGAATTTCTAATTAAATATAATTATAAAGTTTCATGGTTCTTACGAATTTTGTCAAAATTCTAAGTTTATACGTTAGTTCAGTTAGTTAGTTATAGATTAAAGCATAGATTATGATAAAATAATTAATTCTAAATAACAAGTTAGTTTTATATTTCATTGTTCTTTAACATATGAAATAAGTACATACCGCCCTTCTTTCCATATCCTTCAATGAACTTACGCAATGGACCTGAAATTATTTGGATTAAGTTGTAATACGTGTTTATTGTTAGGTGCTTTGTAAATTTCATATTTACTTTATACACAGTCATAAGTACACATGCATTTTATAATTGAAACATTTATTGGTATTTAATTATAAACCATTGACAAAACAACTCACTAATTGTAAGTTCTCCACTCTCCACTTTCAACTCTATAAAAAGTATAACATAAAATATTCTTTATTGGGCCATAAGCTCATAATAACAGATATTGAATGTATAAGCAAATGGACATGTAGGGATATAATTATGCATAACATTGACTACATGGTAGCTACCGCTGCACATAAAATATCACTTATAAAAATGTACCTAACTAGTTATGCATACTTACTTAAATCCTTGATCCTGGCTTCATAATCATTGTTTTTTCGAAATTGGTCATCTATAAAAAGACGAATTATATTGTGCATTGATTTACTTATCTTATAATTCATTAGAACTGACTGCACACACTTCTGGTACAAAAATATAACATAAAAATACCATCATATATTTTAATTATTCAGTAATACTAATGCAATGGAGAATGACAAATAATTTTCAGCAAAGGATTGAATATCTAACCAAAATTATATATTATTTTATATATTATATTATATATTATTACTATATAATAACTTAGTAGCCCCTCAGACCCATATTTTTCACATAAACATAAGTCAGAGAACAGAGGCAACAATAATCAGTTAAAATGATTGTTTTTATTTTTTCATTTGAACATTCGATATTCAACACTTGCGTATCTCGAACTGGTCGAACTTCCGATAGAAACATCTTAACTTCTACTATTGATATACTATTAAGATTTCTTATTGCCCGAGAATATATGTAAAATGAGCGATAAAGCCTTAAAATTAATGTCTGGCAAAAACAAGACTAAACCTCCAACTAAAACCACATAATGGGCAACATCTGAAAAAAAATATATATAATTTTCGTACTATCACAACGAATATGGCAAAAAATATCAACTACAATTATTGAATTCGAAACCACAAATATGAAATCTATCTACAAAAATGGTGAATTCATATTACATGGATATTATATTTTTATAATTTAAATGCACACTGCACAGTTAACATTTTATTATATTGTAATACTACACTATGACTAACTATTGTCTATTACTGTGAATACTTACAAATAAAAACTTCGATCGCGCGTTTCATTAACAAATCTGAAGTATATAAGGCTATAAAAAAAAAATAATTATACTATTTGTTTAGGTACATAAGCCTCAGTTCGTTACTATTTTTACTTTGATCTAATTAATTACACGTAATTAAAACAGCCGGTATTTTTTTTAGATAGTCGTCCTACCCGAACCAAAGAAAACCATATCAACCCCTGCAATAAACAACGGGAGGTTGTAAACTCGGCCCGAGGAAAAAACATTTTCAAAAGGTCGATGGTAAACTTGGCCCAGGTTTTTTTCAGGTCAATATTATTTAGATGTAAACTCGGGCCGGGTTTTTTTCAGGTAAAAATTATTTAGATGTAAAAACCATGATTTTTCTTATAATATTTTTTAGAAACATTTAGCATTACCCAGAGGACACTACGAGGAGGTGGTTCTCATTATCCTCCAAAAATTATTTTCATTTTCATATTATTATTCATAGTATGAAATTCGTTATTTAAATGAAAATTGTAATTAAAATGTTATGATATTGATAATAAAATAATAATAAATGTATTTATATAAATGTATAAGTGTAAAAATGTGTAAAAATATAATAAAAAATAAATAAGTAAAATTGTAGTGTAAATAATGAGTGAAAAATTTTAGTATAATAATATATAAATCTAGTTTTTTTAAGTAAAAAGCCATGTATTTTACATATTCACTCACTGATATATCTTTATTTTTATATTTTGTAAGTGTTCTTTCTAAGAGTTCTTTTTTTTTTTAGTTTTTATATTTCGGAATTTAAATGGGGCATCTAGGCTGTTGATTTTAATGTACGTTTCTGTTTGTACTTCTTTTAATTTTGATAGGACGGAATATATATTGGGGTGAGTGGAATTAAACTTGAATTAAAATGCGCATGAAATGATTCACATGCATTATTTGTTGTTAAATACGTTTCAACTTATGCACTGCCCCACATTTCAGGCGGAAACATAGAATCTTCTCCTATGAATGTTTTCGGGCCGAATTTACAATCGATTTATTTTACTACCTGAAATTTCCCGGCCGAGTTTACAATCTACCTATTTTTATTACCTAAAATTCTCGGGCCGAGTTTACAACAAAAAATGTAACTTCGGGCCAAAGTTTCAATTTGCTCATAAACAACTAATCCACCCTCGAAATCAAGGGTAAGTTTCAAATGAATCAAAAAAATCTTCTCATCTTTGCAAAATGTCTAGAATTCAATACCATGCATAATCTAATAAACTTAAATATATAAAAAAAAGCGATTGAAAATGTAATACTCCTCCTAATTTCAACCGACACCAAGATATTGCTGTCACCCGTAACAGAATCGGGTATTCTTTCTTCACCCGCTCATGTCTAATCAGTATAGAACCAAAACCAATAAGTGAATCTTGCCACATTGCATCAACCATCATGCACATAGTGGGAGAGTGCTTAAAAGCCACCTACCATAGCAGAAACACTCAGCAAAAGTCGAACACCAAAAATTAATAATATTTTTAAGTACCAAAAATTTCATAAAAAAAACTATAATTTATAAAACTTGTGTATATTATGTAACAACTCATCTTAGAAAAAATACCATGAAAAATTTAATGTCAAGCTTATAACCTATGACGTTGAAGCCATATTTCTAAAAAAAAAAATAAATATAGGACATTATACCGTAACAATATGTCTCATTGATGTATTAATAATAAATGCAACAATAATACAATTTATCATGTTCTTCAGTGTGATTTATTTTTCTCTACCCTGATGAAGAATTAAATAAATATACGTATACATTAGGTTTTTTTTTCAAATAATCAATTGTAATAATACAAGCCAGTGAAAGCCGATTTATATGAATTTAAATTGTAACGTAGAAATGTAATAGGTATCGCTCTACATATTATCATTAATACATTTTCGGTTAGATGATTAATGCGTTTTTTATTTGTACTACCTTTTATGAAATATTTAATCATATATAAACACATAATGCATAATAAAACATTAACGTATAACATAATTAATAAATAGTTGGGTATATTTACTTGTAGTATTTCGTTCGTATTTATAATCAGTAGCTATTAAAAGATAATTTATATTATTGATATAGCTCAGTTTGATGATATTTTTTTATATTTCAAGAAAATCAATTACACATACTTTTATATTGAGTAAGTTATGTGAACATTACATAATATGTGATTGTATTAAAATTATTAAGTTTGACTGATACCATGAATATGACCCTCAATATTCAGCAATTGATCAAATATCAAAAAAAAAACATGTGAAGTGTAAAAATCACAATAGCTGTCAGATGTCCAGATACGTCAATAATTATTTCCAAATTAACTAAGGGAAATTGTATAGGAAAATATATTTATAAATCATAACTCAATAGCCACAAACACTTATATGTGATATAAACATGTGTTAAAGTCGGTTAACATGATTATTGTACGATTGTTAGCAAGTGTGATCGTATTGTCAATAAGAAATACAACGAAAATACAATTTTTCATATCATTCAATTTCTTGAGAAAATTGGTTCCCTAATTCCTGATGTAAATCGCTCTCTGTATTATCGTTAATACATATTAATGAAATATTCGATTAATCTGTACGTGTGTGTGTAATACTTATTGTAATACTTTTAAACATCTATAAGAGCAGTGAATATTAAAAAATATTTGAGTATAACAATGTAAGTAACTTATAATTTATACTTACGGATTTTCCCTTTTAAAATATCAGCATGTGAAATACTATAAGTACTATAATTTTTATTCACTAAAAAAAGATAAATTATATTACATATAAATATTTATTTATACATTTTCGTTAAATTAATCACTATGACCATATTAAGTTGTTTGCAATTTAGAAACGGTTACTTTGAACACTTGTAAATATACCTGTAAGTCCTTGACTTATTGGTGAAAGTCCTGAATCTGACGCATCTGGGACTTAGCAACAACGGCTGATGTTTACACTTAGACAGCGTATGCAACTGAGCAGTATAGGACATATGTTTATAAAGTTAGAGGCACACCAAATCACTAGGTGCGTGTTCTTAATTCCCCATTTTAATAATGATTTATACTCGAGAAAATGATGATATGCTGACCGCTCATTATTTTTACAACCTTTTAGAGAACTACCACAAATAAGTAAGTTATCTGAATACACTTCAATTTTTTCTAACCCAATTAAAATATTTTCATTATAGCTTGAAGTACACTTGGAGCCAAAGCTATACCTCGACGTCGACGAAGTCTATTGAATTGACACAATAACTTATGAGTGCTTATAGAGTTCAAATGTGTCGACTTGCAGATTATACTGTAAGTTGTTAATACGCTTCCGAAAAATCAATTAAATTTTATAAAAATTACTCGAGTTATATTCTGATTGAATACATCGTATCTTATATTGGCAACGGTTGTTTGTCTACTGGAAGGATTTAGAGTATGTTTTAAATCGACATATATTCATATTTTATTATTATTATTTTTTATATTACAACTATTGGAGTCTAGTAGATGTCCATTCACATATTTTAACATTATATATTCTAGTTCTAATATCACATGATCACTTCTAATTTTTGTTTTAAAGCATAATTATTATTGAAACTTAAATATATCCAATATAATTAGGTACACTATTAATTTGTATTGATTATATTATGATGAATAAGTACGTGTATTTGTAAATCGTACTATAATATATTTAACCATAGCACAGTAAGTATACATAATAAGTATTAAAATTTAAAATATTACATTACAAATTACTAGCATTATAGACTTACAGAAATTGGACACTACGGTATCATAGTTATTCAATTGGTTATTTTGTAATTCTATAAAAAGATAAATTAAATTAATTTTTTTTTTGTACACTTTAATGGCCATGAGCTCTTTTGATAGGTTAATAAATACAACAAATGTGGAGACTAGCTAATATACGGACAAAATGAATCTGCACCATAAGTAGTTAACGACAAATTAATCGTTTGTGCACAAATAGTAGGTGGGAACTATTATACAGCCAGCACTTAGGTAACAACTATAGAGTAGATCTTTTTTGTGATATGTGGTATGTGATCAAGCTACATGGCTCATTCATCGCCTGATTATATTTTGTGGCTGTTTTTAATCAGTAAAATATTGAGTTTTATTAAAAAGTTATTTAAAAAAATGACATACCTTGTGCTCCTACTATTAGTTTGTTATCATACATCTGCCCTATAAAAGTTTAGATTATACATAAGTAATGACAGCCAATATTTACCTTTATATATTTTTTGTTTGGCACCATGTACTTATATTAACTCTCACCAAATGACTGGACCGATGATGATGACATTTTTGTGTGTTTCAGTCTGTCACTAGATGTGACTAATTGGTTTCAAAAATCATCTTTCTATGATTATTGAGGGTCATTTGAAGACAATCGGAGGTCCAAAGAAATGTTATCATAGTTAACCTAACTGCATTTTAAGTAATATATGATCCGGCACATACGAACTGCGTCAATAAATGATATTTTGTCCGAGTTGCGTCCGCATTTTTTTTCACGACATATCCGAGTTGCATCTGCGGTTAACTTGTGGTATATTTTCTCGGGCCATGGGTTTTTCAGCAACTGAGAATATTGTTTGGTTATAAACTCGTAGATAATCTCGATTATCGATATCTTATCTGTACATACAACCATAAATTTATTGTTGGAAATTAATTTTCTAAATGTTAGCAGTAGTCTTACTTCGACATTCTATTTGTTCAACAAATCATCAGCTTTTTATATATTTTTATTTATATTTATTTTACGCAATTCGTATGCAGCCATATGATCAATTATCATTTCATTGTACTAGAACTAGAGCTCTAAGGCAGCGGTTCTTAACCTGTGCTCCGCGGCCCATCGGGGGTCCACAATACTCATGTCGGGGGTCCGCGGCAGCCTTACCACATAACATAAGTTAATACGTGACATATGTGCATTAATACAATATTTTTGGATAATTATTTTTGTTTCATATAAAATTATAATCTTATATAAATGTGTATATTTAGTTATGTCTACTTCTATAATTTGTAATGTATAATAGTTATTATAATTTTGGCCATGATAACTTGATATGTTTTGTAAAAAAAGGTATTTGACAACAAATTTGTAGGGAGGGGGCCACGATTTATATAAATATTTCATCGGTTGTAAGTGTTCTACAAAAGGTTAAGAACCGCTGCTCTAAATGATTTATTTTTCATAATAGTAGACAATTGATCACGTTGAGGACGTATTCAATGTAATTATATGGTAAATGCCTAGACTGTTAACTGTTAAGTAAAATGAAACTTCCTACTTACTATAACATTACACTGCACGATCAAACTCTAAATAATTTAATAGTTAGTAAAACATAAGTAAGGTAATTTACAAACAAGATTAGGGCAAGATAGTTGACATCTAAGAGAAGTTAAATATAAAGTAAGAAGATTTTTCTGTACGAAATACAATCTGATAAGAAATCTCATTCTATTTAATAAAATGTATTGCTTACTATTTCATTAAAATAATACTAATTTTATACGTTGTATATATTTAAATTTTAAATATATACATAATAGATTTATACCTTATAGATTCTTCAAGCATACTAATATTATGTGATTTGCCATATTATGTTGTGAAAATATTAGATGTACCTACTCACCTTCTTTTCTTGTAAACGTTGCATCTATATTTCCAACTACACAGAACATAAAACATAAAGACAACAAATTAATATGTTTAACCATATTGTTAGGTACCTACAAAAAATAAGTAATAATGATTTCGCTTAGAAAAACGCAGTAAGAATGATATTAAAAAAATGTTAAACAACTGTATAATTTCATAAATCTATTTTAAAATACTAAATGAAATGTGGTCTAGAGCAGTTGGGTAAACCATTTGGTTTAGTAGTGTGTAAATAACATTTTGTTGTCTACATGAAACCAAAATGTTTGAGTATCGAACAAAACCTTAGTATAAACATTTTTCAATAGCGCATATAATATTTAATTATTCTTATAATTATGGTATAGTTTTGTCTCTATAATATGTCAAATATTAACATCTAGCCTAAAAAAAAAAAGACAATACACCTTTCATCTCATTTTCCTTTTACATCTTCATAATTAACTAATTTTTCATATTATGTCAAGACATTTATGATATGATTTCAAAAAAATGTGGTGTATTTTAATAAAAATATGTTTCTAAAAAAAGTTCTTATCAATTTATTGTATTCTCGACTTGACAAAAATACCATCTAACTCAATACATAGAGATAAATTCAACCATACATACATCATTACGATGAAAAGAACAACAAATCATTGAGCACACAAAACCGTATCACATCATCCAACAGACATAGAAATAAAACTGTATGAATAATTGTTGGTATATGGCCTAAATATTATTTTTTATAACTATATACGGTTCAAATTTTGACAAAATTCATCAAAATATCAAAAACTTTCGAACTTTTTTGTTGTAACAAATTTGTAATTTTTGTAGTTATAACTGTTATAAGTATTAAACATTTAAAACAAAGTTTCTCATAAGTAGGTCATACCACATGCTTTTAAGCAGGTACATTATTGAAAATATTTTTTTTTTTTGTAAATGTAAATATTTAACATGCAATTCAAAAGTACCGCAGTGGCTTTAAGTATTTTGAACAGATGTATAATCGTTGTTATACGTTGGAAAAGTACAATAGGATGAATAAGTTTTTGCTAAAAAAAATAAATTAAAAATAACGTAACGATTTCCTTTAAAAAAATCGAGTATGTATTTATAAACAACAAGGTTTTGATGATATTAATATTTGAAATTTGCTATGGCGGACAAATTATAATTATTCTACTATATATTTTATACTAATCACATATAATAGCAGTGCAAAATTCTCCAAAATTAGCATTTCATTAAAAATTAAAACTATTTTTTTTGCTAAACATCATGTGGATTTAATACAAAACGAAATGATATGCAAGTCATCATGCAGGACCTTGAAATCGAAAACATTTTATTCTATTTCGATGTGGGTTTCGGATGTAATTTTTTTTCTGTTTTTGATTTCGGATTCTTATATGATTATTAATTTTTTCCGACATCGGTTTTGGTTTTGAATATAGATATTTATTTTTCCCTAACTACGTGAATCGGTGCAGGCTAACAGTGGAATTTTACCACTTATACTAAAAGAATAACCTGTCTATATTTTATATACTTTCAATAAGCGTATCAACATTTATCTATAAATCTGTAATATTATTTAAAGATTATATACTTGTACATCGGTATTCAGTGATTTCGAAATTTCATTCTTAAATTCATACAATAAATTTGTAATTGCACTGACAACGACACTGACGTCAGTACCTATAACAATATTAACAATCCACAATTTGTTATTTAATGAGATCAGATGTCAATATTTAATATATTATTATATAGATTTTGGAAAGGTCCTCATAGAGATATCGCGATTAGTTAAATACTTAAATATAAAAATACCACAGTTATTTAGGATTATGGATTGATGAAATGGGGATTAGGACATTTCGCCGCAGACCGTTTCGTCGAGTACTTTTTCGTGGCCGGACTAATCACCGAGACCGCTTCGCCGCTGAACTATTAACTATGATAGGCCGTGCAGCCCGGTCACCGAATTACTTCATGTTACACCCTTTCTCACCGACCAACCAATGTATTTGTATTTATGTTTGTATAGCGACTGAAGAGATATGGACGGGATCACCGAGCAAAACTCGAGAGCGCTATTGTGTGATGGGTGTCGGGTGTGCAGGAATCTATTATACACATATATCATATATGTATTAACACTATTAGAAATAATAAATAATAATCTAATTAAAAATATATGCAATAAAACATTTTAATCCAGCCCCCCCCCCTCCCCATAGCTTTAAATTGAGGAACATATCAAAGTTATTGCAAAGTTCTTAGTACCTATTGTTGTATATCGGCGAACCTGCCTGTGTCGAATAGTCCGGGTTCGATTAAATGGGATTTCAAAAAAACAAAAATATACTTGTTTCTTTATTGAAAAGGCAAAGTTTTTAATGACCATTTCAAATGTTTCAACACGTAGTTGTACCAATAGCAACATCAACTTTTATTTTTCAAATTACAACAGCTATTGTGTGATAGGCAACCTGATAAGAGCAGCAGCATAATTCGACGTCGTTGTTGTCATTAGGGTAAACGGTCACTTTGTACGGTCCATTGTTTAAAATGCATAACGCGGACAATTTGTACTATTATGTACATAAAGTTTTTTTTGTTAATATATATATATAGTTAGTATATACAAGTAGTCGCAGTTACAAGTACAATGTACAGTATAAATTGATATGTCAAAACATTACAAATAAAAATATAAAGTACAATATTTGAAAAAAAATCTTTAAAAACTACATGTATAATACATGGAATTTAAAAATTCGATATTTGTTATTTCCTTTCTTTGATGCTGGTTACATAAATAAAATAGCTTACTATTGCCTGCAGTATAGGATTTTTGTCTTCTATTAAGTCTATTGCCACATTCGTCCCGCAAAACTGTCCAAAAATTCGGATTTGTTGTTCCTATTAATTTATTGTAGGTACGAACTATTCCAGCCTTCGCTAAAATTATTAGTTCGATGAGAATTAGACATTGTTTGACATCTTAATTCCAAATAGGAGGAGGGAACCGTGGGTTATTGTTATTACCACTAATATCAGCATCAAAGAAAGGAAATAACAAATATCGAATTTTTAAATTCCATATATTATATACATGTTGTTTTTTAAGATTTTTTTTCTAATATTTTATATAATATTTTTATTTGTAATAATTTGACATATCAATTTATGCTGTTCACTGTACTTGTGAACCTGTCATTAGTCATTTCCCGCTCGAGGACGATCGCTAGTTATGGGTACTAACCCGGACTTGTACGGGAGAATCACAGTGCAATGAGAAGTCGACTGTAGATTATAATTAAGAGTTATAACTGCAAACAAGAATGAAGGAATTTAAAGGCAATAATTTATTAAAAATTTTAAAAATACACTAGTACGTAATATTTCAACAAAATAATAAATAATAATACAGTAAAAGTGCTCATAAAAGTACGGTGAGTGATGGCAGTGAATCAGTAGCTTTACAGAAACTTTACTGTCATAATTTTTAATATATTATTATGTATAAATATAAGAACTGCATTTAGATAATTATCGTGTAGCTAAGTTATATAATATGATTTATTACATATTATTACAAAAAATCAATATAATATTCAGATGAAGTTGAAAGTTTATCTGAAAATACAAATAAAAATATAAGAGTTACAGTGAATTTGGTTTCTTGATTTTGAATTGAATACATTATACTTAATTGAGTAACAATAAATATTTTAATCGCATAATTTATGTACTAGTTACTATTTTACGTATATGAGTTGAATGCATTATGACCATGTCAACCAGCATTACTATTTTTATTGATCAAACATAATATAAAAATCAATTTAATAATTGAGATTTTGTCGTTTTATTCAAATTGTTTTCAGTAAAAATGTGACATTTTGAACAATTTAATGTATCCTCGATATTTACATTGTTTTTTCTATAATATAAAAATCTGTTCTATGTGACAATATATTTATTTTAAATATGAATATAAAATGTGCATGTATTAAATTAGAATGCATGAGTCTAGAAATAAAAACTGGGAATCAAACACGGCAGGTACAGTTCTCATTGGAAGTAGTTTCATAATTATTACATCAGTACTCAAAATATGAGAATATGTATATAAAGTGTTGATTAATATATTGTATTTATGTACTTATTCAAGATTTCAAGAATATAGACGTGCTAAACTATTTAATTCTGTGAGTTGTGATTTTAGTAGTACTTGCTATTCACTGTTAATTATCTTTCGGAAGAAAGATAGTTAAGAATAGTAATCAAATTTTGACAAAGCTAAACATTTATAAACTTGTTGGTCAATACTAGGTAGTTCATATTATTAATAAAATATTCATCTACCTTGTACTATTAATGTTCACCATTTAACATCAAACTGTTGCACCTTTAGTTTTTAATAATTTAATGAAATAAAATATTTTGAAATGTTTCATGACATATTTTAATATTTTAATTAAATTTGCTTTTTTTTATTTTTAGATCCATTTATCATTTGTTAATGTTTTCTATTGTGAAATAAAGGTGTTATGTATTATTAATATTATGATAAATGACGGTAAAAAATTAATTTAAAAATCTTGTATACATTTTAAATTAAGAAAATAAAATATAGACTATCTACAATTTTTTACAAACAGACATGTAATAAATATTAGTTATATAAGTATATTAATATCTTATATTTATTTACATAAAAAGCTGAATTAATGCTTTGTCGTCGAACATGAGATGATTCTAGGGAAAAAAAGTTTTGCTATAAAAAGTATAATAAGACCTTAATATATAGGTTCCTAGTATTATCAGAATTTAATCGGTATACCGATTTTTGCTCAAATACCGCTGAAATGGTATTCCGTAAACCTTTACATACCGTACTACCGTTATACCGAGGTTTGACTGTTTTTTTTGTTGAAATTAATATACATAAAAAAAAAATACATATTGCTTTTGTAGAGGTTAGGAATAAGGACGCACACTGATCCGTGATACTGTGGATCTTGATTATTAAACCTTATTACGATTTTCCGGTGTCAAAGTGTTCCAGAAATATTCAGTTTTGCTGTATACACCGATATTACCGTTTAATACCGATATAAAATCTAATATCTAATACTATCACAATACCGGTTACCGATTTCAATACAGTCAAAACGAACTCAATGCATTAATATCTTAAAAGTTTCATGTCCTTGTGAAATCTTTCACAACACGTTGAATAAAATATTTATAATATTTACTCACATGAAATATTTGAGACTTCAAACACTATCTATATAATCAGAAAAACACAGTTAATACTTGTGATATGTGAATTGGTAACAATACTAAAATATTTCCTACTTTAGTCCAAATCTTTATCCGTCCTGTATTCATCACAAAATGTCTTACATGAGTAATAAAAAAATTCCACTAAAAAAAAAAAGTTTGTAAGTGAATGTCGTTCTTTTGTACATTACGTGTCTAAGAGGACACAATTAATAAAATTTTATTGACATTTATAGAAAAGAAAAATGAAAAGCAAAATCATAATGGAAATGTCCGTCGACAGTCTAAAACATGTCAGAATATTTGAATATTTTATCAGTAATTTGTTTTTGAATAAAAACATAATAAAGAAATCGCTACAAGGGAAATCAAGTGAATATGCAATGTTGTAAAAATTTCAACTTCGAACTCTTATATAAATTTAATTTGACTTACATTTTTTTGTTTGATAAAGGTAGACAAACTTGTTAGGAATCTTGTATTAAATTTTTAAATCTTAGATATGGGTATGAACATTTTTATAAATTTCTAATTAAATATAATTATAAAGTTTCATGGTTCTTACGAATTTTGTCAAAATTCTAAGTTTATACGTTAGTTTAGTTAGTTAGTTATAGATTTAAGCATAGATTATGATAAAATAATTAATTCTAAATAACAAGTTAGTTTTATATTTCATTGTTCTTTAACATATGAAATAAGTACATACCGCCCTTCTTTCCATATCCTTCAATGAACTTACGCAATGGACCTGAAATTATTTGGATTTATTTGGATTGTTAGGTGCTTTGTAAATTTCATATTCACTTTATACACAGTCATAAGTACACATGCATTTTATAATTGAAACATTTATTGGTATTTAATTATAAACCATTGACAAAACAACTCACTAATTGTAAGTTCTCCACTCTCCACTTTCAACTCTATAAAACGTATAACATAAAATATTCTTTATTGGGCCATAAGCTCAAAATAACAGATATTGAATGTATAAGCCAATGGACATGTAGGGATATAATTATGCATAACATTGACTACATGGTAGCCACCGCTGCACATAAAATATCACTTATAAAAATGTACCTAACTAGTTATGCATACTTACTTAAATCCTTGATCCTGGCTTCATAATCATTGGTTTTTCGAAATTGTTTATCTATAAAAAAACGAATTATATTTTGCTTTTATCTCAGTTTGATATTTATCTTATAATTCATTCGATCTGACTACACACACTTCTGGTACAAAAATATAACATAAAAATACCATAATATATTTTAATTATTCAGTAAGGCTGATGGAATGGAGTATGACAAATAATTTTCAGCAATGGATTGAATATCTAACCAAAATTATATATAATTTTATATATTTTATTATATATTATTACTATATCATAACTTAGTAGCCACTCAGACCCATATTTTTCACATAAACATAAGTCAGAGGAATGATTCAGCAATAATCATTTAAAATGATTGTTTTCATTTTTTCATTTTAACATTCGATATTCAACACTTGAGTATCTCGAACTGGTCAAACTTCCAATAGAAACATCTTAACTTCTACTATTGATATATTACTAAGATTTTTAATTGACCCCAGAATATATGTAAAATGAGCGATAAAGCCTTAAAATTAATGTCTGGCAAAAACAAGACTAAAACTCCAACTAAAACCACATAATGACCAACATCAAAAAAAAATATACAATTTTTGTAGTATCACAACGAATATGGCAAAAAATATAAACTACAATTATTGAATTCGAAACCACAAATATGAAATCAATCTACAAAAATAGTGAATTCATACTACATGGATATTAAATTTTTATAATTTAAAGGCACAGTTAACATTTTATTATATTGTAATATTACACTATGACTAAATATTGTCTATTACTGTGAATACTTACAAAGAAAAATTTCGATCGCGAATCCCATTAACAAATCTGAAGTATATAGGGCTATAAAAAAAAATAATTATACTATTTGTTTAGGTACATAAGCCTCAGTTCGTTACTATTTTTACTTTGATCTAATTAATTACACGTAATTAAAACAGCCGGTATTTTTTTTAGATAGTCGTCCTACCCGAACCAAAGAAAACCATATCAACCCCTGCAATAAACAACGGGAGGTTGTAAACTCGGCCCGAGGAAAAAACATTTTCAAAAGGTCGATGGTAAACTTGGCCCAGGTTTTTTTCAGGTCAATATTATTTAGATGTAAACTCGGGCCGGGTTTTTTTCAGGTAAAAATTATTTAGATGTAAAAACCATGATTTTTCTTATAATATTTTTTAGAAACATTTAGCATTACCCAGAGGACACTACGAGGAGGTGGTTCTCATTATCCTCCAAAAATTATTTTCATTTTCATATTATTATTCATAGTATGAAATTCGTTATTTAAATGAAAATTGTAATTAAAATGTTATGATATTGATAATAAAATAATAATAAATGTATTTATATAAATGTATAAGTGTAAAAATGTGTAAAAATATAATAAAAAATAAATAAGTAAAATTGTAGTGTAAATAATGAGTGAAAAATTTTAGTATAATAATATATAAATCTAGTTTTTNTTGTAGTGTAAATAATGAGTGAAAAATTTTAGTATAATAATATATAAATCTAAGTTTTAAGTAAAAAGCCATGTATTTTACATATTCACTCACTGATATATCTTTATTTTTATATTTTGTAAGTGTTCTTTCTAAGAGTTCTTTTTTTTTTTAGTTTTTATATTTCGGAATTTAAATGGGGCATCTAGGCTGTTGATTTTAATGTACGTTTCTGTTTGTACTTCTTTTAATTTTGATAGGACGGAATATATATTGGGGTGAGTGGAATTAAACTTGAATTAAAATGCGCATGAAATGATTCACATGCATTATTTGTTGTTAAATACGTTTCAACTTATGCACTGCCCCACATTTCAGGCGGAAACATAGAATCTTCTCCTATGAATGTTTTCGGGCCGAATTTACAATCGATTTATTTTACTACCTGAAATTTCCCGGCCGAGTTTACAATCTACCTATTTTTATTACCTAAAATTCTCGGGCCGAGTTTACAACAAAAAATGTAACTTCGGGCCAAAGTTTCAATTTGCTCATAAACAACTAATCCACCCTCGAAATCAAGGGTAAGTTTCAAATGAATCAAAAAAATCTTCTCATCTTTGCAAAATGTCTAGAATTCAATACCATGCATAATCTAATAAACTTAAATATATAAAAAAAAGCGATTGAAAATGTAATACTCCTCCTAATTTCAACCGACACCAAGATATTGCTGTCACCCGTAACAGAATCGGGTATTCTTTCTTCACCCGCTCATGTCTAATCAGTATAGAACCAAAACCAATAAGTGAATCTTGCCACATTGCATCAACCATCATGCACATAGTGGGAGAGTGCTTAAAAGCCACCTACCATAGCAGAAACACTCAGCAAAAGTCGAACACCAAAAATTAATAATATTTTTAAGTACCAAAAATTTCATAAAAAAAACTATAATTTATAAAACTTGTGTATATTATGTAACAACTCATCTTAGAAAAAATACCATGAAAAATTTAATGTCAAGCTTATAACCTATGACGTTGAAGCCATATTTCTAAAAAAAAAAATAAATATAGGACATTATACCGTAACAATATGTCTCATTGATGTATTAATAATAAATGCAACAATAATACAATTTATCATGTTCTTCAGTGTGATTTATTTTTCTCTACCCTGATGAAGAATTAAATAAATATACGTATACATTAGGTTTTTTTTTCAAATAATCAATTGTAATAATACAAGCCAGTGAAAGCCGATTTATATGAATTTAAATTGTAACGTAGAAATGTAATAGGTATCGCTCTACATATTATCATTAATACATTTTCGGTTAGATGATTAATGCGTTTTTTATTTGTACTACCTTTTATGAAATATTTAATCATATATAAACACATAATGCATAATAAAACATTAACGTATAACATAATTAATAAATAGTTGGGTATATTTACTTGTAGTATTTCGTTCGTATTTATAATCAGTAGCTATTAAAAGATAATTTATATTATTGATATAGCTCAGTTTGATGATATTTTTTTATATTTCAAGAAAATCAATTACACATACTTTTATATTGAGTAAGTTATGTGAACATTACATAATATGTGATTGTATTAAAATTATTAAGTTTGACTGATACCATGAATATGACCCTCAATATTCAGCAATTGATCAAATATCAAAAAAAAAACATGTGAAGTGTAAAAATCACAATAGCTGTCAGATGTCCAGATACGTCAATAATTATTTCCAAATTAACTAAGGGAAATTGTATAGGAAAATATATTTATAAATCATAACTCAATAGCCACAAACACTTATATGTGATATAAACATGTGTTAAAGTCGGTTAACATGATTATTGTACGATTGTTAGCAAGTGTGATCGTATTGTCAATAAGAAATACAACGAAAATACAATTTTTCATATCATTCAATTTCTTGAGAAAATTGGTTCCCTAATTCCTGATGTAAATCGCTCTCTGTATTATCGTTAATACATATTAATGAAATATTCGATTAATCTGTACGTGTGTGTGTAATACTTATTGTAATACTTTTAAACATCTATAAGAGCAGTGAATATTAAAAAATATTTGAGTATAACAATGTAAGTAACTTATAATTTATACTTACGGATTTTCCCTTTTAAAATATCAGCATGTGAAATACTATAAGTACTATAATTTTTATTCACTAAAAAAAGATAAATTATATTACATATAAATATTTATTTATACATTTTCGTTAAATTAATCACTATGACCATATTAAGTTGTTTGCAATTTAGAAACGGTTACTTTGAACACTTGTAAATATACCTGTAAGTCCTTGACTTATTGGTGAAAGTCCTGAATCTGACGCATCTGGGACTTAGCAACAACGGCTGATGTTTACACTTAGACAGCGTATGCAACTGAGCAGTATAGGACATATGTTTATAAAGTTAGAGGCACACCAAATCACTAGGTGCGTGTTCTTAATTCCCCATTTTAATAATGATTTATACTCGAGAAAATGATGATATGCTGACCGCTCATTATTTTTACAACCTTTTAGAGAACTACCACAAATAAGTAAGTTGTCGGAATACACTTATAACACTTATATTATAGCTTGAAGTACACTTGGAGCCAAAGCTATACCTCGACGTCGACGAAGTCTATTGAATTGACACAATAACTTATGAGTGCTTATAGAGTTCAAATGTGTCGACTTGCAGATTATACTGTAAGTTGTTAATACGCTTCCGATAAATCAATTAAATTTTATAAAAATTACTCGAGTTATATTCTGATTGAATACATCGTATTTTATATTGGCAACGGATGTTTGTCTACTGGAAGGATTTAGAGTATTTTTTAAATCGACATATATTCATATTTTATTATTGTTATTTTTTAATATTACAACTATTGGAGTCTAGTAGATGTCCATTCACATATTTTAACATGATATATTCTAGTTCTAATATCACATGATCACTTCTAATTTTTGTTTTAAAGCATATTGAATCTTAAATATATCCAATATAATTTGGTACACTATTAATTTGTATTGATTATATGATGAATAAGTACGTGTATTAGTAAAACGTACTATAATATATTTAACCATAGCACAGTAAGTATACATAATAAGTATTAAAATTTAAAATATTACATTACAAATTACTAGCATTATAGACTTACAGAAATTGGACACTACGGTATCATAGTTATTCAATTGGTTATTTTGTAATTCTATGAAAAGATAAATTAAATTAATTTTTTTTTAGTACAATTTAATGGCCATGAGCTCTTTTGATAGGTTAATAAATACAGCAAATGTGGAGACTAGCTAATATAAGGACAAAATGAATCTGCACCATAAGTAGTTAATGACTAATTAATCATTTGTGCACAAATAGTAGGTGGGAACTATTATACAGCCAGCACTTAGGTAACAACTATGGAGTAGTTATTTTTTGGCCTTCGGTGATATGTGGTATGTGATCAAGCTACATAGCTCATTCATCGGCTGATTATATTTTGTGGCTGTTTTTAATCATTAAAATATTGAGTTTTATCAAAAAGTTATTAAAAAAAAAATGTATGCGTTTTTATTATTTAAGAAAATGAACATACCTGGTTCTCCTACTATTAGTTTGTTATCATACATCTGCCCTATAAAAGTTTAGATTGTACATAAGTAATGACAGCCAATATTAACCTTTATATATTTTTTGTTTGGCACCATGTACTTATATTAACTCTCACCAAATGACTGGACCGATGATGATGACATTTTTGTGTGTTTCAGTCTGTCACTAGATGTCACTAGATGTGACTAATTGGTTTCAAAAACCATCTTTCTATGATTATTGAGGGTCATTTGAAGACAATCGGAGGTCCAAAGACATGTTATCATAGTTAACCTAACTGCATTTTAAGTAATATATGATCCGGCACATACGAACTGCGTCCCTAAATGATATTTTGTCCGAGTTGCGTCCGTGGTTGCATCACGACACTTCCGAGTTGCGTCCGCATTTTTTTCACGACATATCCGAGTTGCATCTGCGGTTAACTTGTGGTATATTTTCTCGGGCCATGGGGTTTTCAGCAACTGAGAATATTGTTTGGTTATAAACTCGTAGTTAATCTCGATTATCGATATCTTATCTGTACATACAACCATAATTTATTGTTGGAAATAAATTTTCTTCATGTTAGCATTAGTCTTAATTCCACATTCTATTTGTTTGACAAATCATCAGCTTTTTATATATTTTTATTTATATTTATATTTATGTTACTTTGCAATGGAAAATCTTGAAGTAGTTAAAATGACCATTGAAGAATATAAATTATTATATTATATTAATGGATACAAATTCGCTTTCCAACATTTTTTAAACGATAATGTTCAAAGGTGTTCGTGTTCTAAACGTTTGTGCAAGTGTTATTTTAAAATGAACGAAAATAATGAAATAATTTTTAGTGCTTTAAATCATGAACATGGCAAAGACGACGAATAAGTCTTAAATCGTCATAAAATTGGTAATAAATTAAAGCGTAAAGCCCTGGATGACCTATGTGAAGAGCCATGCAAAATTTTACATCGGGAGTTGTGTAAAGGAAAAGGAGCTGTAAGTTAATTGACTACCACAGACATAAACCGTATAAGGAAAAAAGTTCAAATTTAAGTAATAAACTAAGAGAGGATGTGGAAAAAGAACAATTTATTAAAAAAAACTATGACTGAGTTTGAAAACAAAATTATAACACGTCTTGACTCAAAAATTGTTCAAAAATTGGCAAACAAAAATGTACCCATAAATAAATGAAATATATATATTTATATTACAATTTTTAACTGTATAATATTTTTATAAAATCAACCTAACATTTTAGTACAATAAATAATTTATAATATGGTAATTATAATTTTTAACCACCACACAGTTTATATACCTACGATTTTTAACCACACAATTTACACAAATGACAGTCATCAATCTATAAAAGTGGGAAGGAAATTATGTATATTATTATTAACCAGTACTCAACTCATGCATGTCGCGAGAAAATCGTGGACGCAACTAGGATGTGTTGTGCTAACGTCGCGGCCGTAAATCGGATATTACAATATATATTTTTGTATTTTTTGACGCAATTCGTATGCAACCATATGATCAATTAACATTTCATTCTTCTAGAACTAGAGCTCTAAGGCAGCGGTTCTTAACCTGTGCTCCGCGGCCCAACGGGGGCCCCCCCCAGCCATACCACATAACATAAGTTAACAGGGACGGATTGGAACTTCGGACCAGCCCGGGAATATACCATTTTACCGGCCCACTATTTGTTGGGTGATTTGG
>NW_019100778.1:0-21504 GCF_001856785.1 Myzus persicae
TATTTATTTATCCTTTAATAAAATAATTTTAAATAAATACACCAAACTACATAGTAAAATTGAAGTACATAGTAAGTTGAATAATTTATTCAAACACTGAAAAAACTTTGTTTTTATATAATTTGTTGGGCTTTATTGGAAAGAAACTGCCCCGGATCCATTGAAAAATCGTTTGTACTTATTTCGTACTTCTTGTGCTTCTTGAGTACTCCTGTTGAAAGTTCGTCCGGTCCTAAGTGGCTCATTTTGTAGAGTGCGATAGTGTTCAAGTGCCTTTTCAACAGCTGGGATGGTTACTGGTCCTACATTTGAGACAGAAAATAAAATGTATTAATATTAAATAGGTATTTAACAGATTATAAAGTTAATAATATTTTATTACACCAGTCTTAAAATATAAAATTACTATCACCTACATTCATTAACGATTGTTTCATAACTATATAATTATTATTTGTAGTATTTGACGTATCAGTCATTGGAAATATAAAAATAAAAATATTAATTATTTTTAATTTTATATATAAAGTATAACTTATAAAAAGCGTCCTTATAATAATATATATTTAATATTATTGTGAAAATATTATAGGACACGTAATGTTTTGTTTCAGGGATTAAATTTTTACAGAATTATACATAATATCACATAAAACCTCGTATAAAACTAAATATAACCCTCTGCTCCACATATCTAATTGGAACTCACAATCTATTTATTTGAAAAAAAATCAAATTTGTATAAAGAAATATGAACCACCCTATGTTAACCTAAGTTAAGATTATATAGATAATATATTATGTTATATATTGTATAATTTAAGTCACTGTCAGACCAATGGTCAGAGCAGCCGTGGTAAAAAAAAAAACTAAAATCATTGTTAATGTTTGAAAATTACAATATAAATATTACAGTAAATAAATTATATTCAATATTTATTTTAAACTTTGATTATAGATTTAGTAAAGTATTTTCGAGGGGGTATGGGAAATACAAGGTACGGTGAATTCCAGATTTTGACTATCTCACTTACGTACATACAAATTTAAGTTTCTATTTACTTACCTTCTCTATCAATAATAATATTTTGTAGCAAGCAGATACATTTAATAATTGTTTCTGCTTTTTCTACCTTTGTCTCAATAGCTTTCTTTAATAATACCCATTTAGATGTTATTATTCCAAAAGTGCACTCGACGCAACGTCTAAATCTAGATAGTCGATAGTTGAAAATCTAAAACATCGAGAAAAAGTCGTAGAAGTTTTAAGTATAGTCTTTATCATAATAATTAAATTGATAAACTCACCCTTTGTTCTTGACTTATAGCGTTTTCGATTTAACAATAAAAGTGTGCACTGAAATTGAACTGACACTACACTAGTGCACGGTGCACTATGCACTCGTTTATTTTTAATCGAATACGAAAAGATATGATTACATGTTTAATCATGGATGAATAAATCATCATGGATGAAATACATGTTATAACCATTTTTAATCATGATAAATAATATTTTNTCGCAGGTATTGACCGATCCATCGTGGATTTTAGTGTGTCTGTTAAGATCGCGTTTATGAACGTACACTTTGTCGCATATAGTACAACCGAACATTTTCGAAAATGTAATACGCACTGCAGTGTTTTAAAATAATAATAAAATGTAGACGAGAGGCGAATATACGTAAGGACGTGGAACGTGTTTAAACTCTGTTGACCGTCTGATTTGTATTCGTCGTCGCCGCTGGCATTTCGATTTAAGAAATAATCGGCCGCTAAGATCGACCGGCGCTCATCGTCGGAGTATATACTATATGGTCAATGTGTCATACATATTATGTATATATACAGTGGCGGCTTGAACTTTTTTTTTCATGACTCGCATTTAATAATTTTTACACCACCCACCCTACATTTTTTTCACTGCTCTCCAAATAATGAATTTATAAGTTGTTAGTGATAAAGTAATGATTATTTAATATTGGTATATACTATATACAGTAAATCATGACCCCTCTAGACCCCTAAAAAAATAAATTATACTTATTGGATCCGCATGACAAATCAATATATATATTATCTAAATGTAATTTTTTCTATAACAAAAATTCAATTAATACATTTTATATGCACTCTACCTAGTTTTTGAAAATTTCAAGACAATTCATTTTTGGTCATACTTATATCACTAAATTTTAATATAATTTTTTTTTTTTTTTATCTAAATTAATGGTATTTAGAATAATAAAATAAAGTAAATAACTCAACTAAATTATGAAATTACTATTTATTTAAACATAAGGTGTGATTTTAGTAAATCCGAAGAACAACCAAATCTGTTTATTGCTTCTTCAATATTTATATCTATATCCTTTTCACAACTTAAAAGAATGAGACTTTCAAGTCGTTCTTCACCCATTGTTGAGCGTAGTCTCGTCTTTACTAATTTTACCTAGATGTAAATCAAATAGTGTGTCATCAATCATAAAATAAACATTACTCATAGTTTACAGTTATTACAATTTGCAATAAACAATATTATAAAAATTTTAAAATTAATAATATACCTTAGAAAAGCTTCGTTCGGCTGACGCTGAAGATGCTGGTACTGTTCCTAATGCCTTGTAAGCCAGATATAAGTTTGGGAACGCAGATACCAAATCAAAACTTGTTAAAACATGTAAAATACTGGATACAGTAATAGTATTGTTGTAACATATTGCTTCGCTTTCTTCATGGTCAATTTCTGATTCACTGGTTTGTAAGGTTTCTTGGTTTAATTCTGATGTTGTTTCATCAATAATGCTTGTGTTGTGAAGATTGGTCGGAAATTTATTTCCATCATGCAAAGATACTACACTAGTACTAAACACTTTGTATTCATTTTTTAAATTTTCTAATGATATACCATCTATCCATTCTGCAACATAATTAAAACAATTGTTTGGTAACTCTTGCTCGGGATCTTTTCCAAATTCAATTAGACGCTCAGGTGACAGTAAAGCTAAGTCTTTTAAAATATTTTGAGCCCCACTGAATCTTGATATAAATGATGTTATTATTTTATCCAAAGCCATAAAATATGTGTTTATTTTATATTTTTCAAATGGTGAATTTAAATTTACTTCATTTGTATTTTCATCTTCATCAATTTGCCTCTTCCGTTTTTTCGATCTAATAGTTTTAAAGTCCTTTTCAGGCAGATCATGTTCTTCACAAAATTGTTTGGCTTCATTTATAATTTGTTCATATTTGATGTCAGAGCGCATTAATAGTAAATTTTCTTTTGCGTTATTCACAAGTCTTAATGCCTCAATAAAGTCCAGTGATTTTGACTGTAAATAGTTGGATAGTGGTGTGGTGACCGAAAAAACTTTTTTCATAAAAATTAATGTTACAACAAAACTAAATGTTGAACAAATATTTTTAAATATACTAGCATTTGAAGACGTTACTCTATCATTGAATGATTCCAAAATAATTAATGATTTTAATAATGCTTTAAATCGTTTGTATACAACATTAATTACACGATCGTGAGATGTCAATCTCGTATTAGAAAAACTTTTCATACGACAAATCCGTTCTTCTGGATATAAATCACGTTGACATTCAATA
This sequence comes from Myzus persicae, assembly GCF_001856785.1. NCBI lineage: Eukaryota > Metazoa > Arthropoda > Insecta > Hemiptera > Aphididae > Myzus > Myzus persicae. Next base: position 3,619 of record NW_019100778.1, read on the forward strand.
AACACAGCAGTTCTTTTCCTAGCCCTCATGAATTCAATCACTGATTGCAAGTGACCAAAAAAATTTTTTGTGTCACTACAAGAGTCACAGGTATCAACCACAACTAGATTTAATAAGTGTGCAAAGCACCATACATATATCGCCTTTGAGTTTTCGCATTGAATAAATGTACGTAACCCTGAATAAGTTCCTTGCATTGCAGCAGCACCATCGTACGCCTGCGCACATAAGTTTTTCTTCCAATCTGTTATTACTTCAGGGGACTTGCAGCAATAGCAAGCATACCTGGTTCATACAAATATAATTATGGATAATGAAAGTAATAAAAAGAGACTAGGTAGTGGACTGTATGTTTATATTACAATTTAATAATAGTAGNGAAAAGATATGATTACATGTTTAATCATGGATGAATAAATCATCATGGATGAAATACATGTTATAACCATTTTTAATCATGATAAATAATATTTTACCGCCAATTTGTTCGAAACAAAAGATGACACACGATACATAATCGATTATTTCTCATTAGTAAATTAATTATAATAATTGTCGCTTGTCTTTAATAAATTTCCCATAGTGGCATAGTCGTACCTCGTACCTAGAAGTTTAAAAATTTAAAATGTCTGATTCCGATTCTGAAACATTTGACGTGAGTACCTACTTTAATAATTGGTTTTTAATTTAATTATCAATACTATTTTTATTCATACTGCAGATTTGTAATAAATGTTTTGAAGTGTATTCCAACACTTCAGTTCATACATGCAACCAAGAGGAATATAAAAATATTCAAAGGTAATATCGAATTAAAATCTTAATTAATAATATTAATTACTTAAAATATGTTTCTTCCAATATGTGCTTGCTTCTATACATAATACTTAATAGGTCAGAAGAAATCATAGAAAGTGATAAACTGCTTATGAATAAAACAAAAAATGAAAATTTGCTTACACAAAATTCAGTTTCATTGTCAGGTTAACCAAATATGTATAATTTATATATGTTTCTTCTGTGGCTATTCATTCAATTTTGCCTGCTTCTTTTAATAATTAATTAAAGTAGTTCTAAAAAGCAGTGTCCTAAATTGATTGTTTAAATATTACATTGTATTAGTGTTTACTACAAGTTATCATCTTGTAGATTGTAGTCAATAAATAATATTAACAAACGGTAGATTTGGTATTTATATTTATACTTTTAAAAGTACAAATGCTAATAAAATTTGTTTACAAATTTAACTCAAAATGTGTCTGAATTTCTGTATTAATATCTTCTAATATTCAAAGAAAAATTGTATTTTAATAGAGACACAAATACACTACAGTTTTGTACCTATGTTTTTATTTAAATACATAAATCCTTTATTTTTTTAATATTTATACTTTCATAATTTTATGTTTTAATACTTAAGTAGCAGCTGTTTCACAGATTCATATGTGTGATTTTAATACACTAATATTGTGTTAACAGTTGACAACACAAGTCCCACAAATACTACATTTTGGACAGATGGAAATACATCATTTATGCTAAACTGTTTCCATAAGTATATGGAACAAATAGGCCCTATGAAAAAATTCCGAAACAAAAAGGCAATGTGGACAAGAATTAAACAAGATATGGTAGAACAAATAGGTTATGTATTTACAGAAACTCAAATTGAAAATAGATATAAAACTGTTTTAAAAAGAAACAAAGCATATATGAAAAATAACAATACTTCTGGATCGTCTCCCAAGTTCAGTAGCGTTGATGAAGAGTTTAGTAAGATAACAGCATTGGATGATTCTATTGAACCATCTGTTTGTGTAGGTTAGTATTATTTTAGCAATAAATTACAATTTTGAGTGAATATGGTTTCTATATATCAGCATGTACTATAAACACATGACGATGTTACTGCTATTAAGTAATTTATTTTACTATTAATAATATAGTATATCTTTAATTACACAGAAACAAAATTACAAAACCCAAAATTATATTTGTATCATAGAGTTTCCACTTTAATGACAAAACCATAAGCTATATAAGAATAATAATATTTAAGTAAACTTTCAAAAGTAAAAAGTCAAACCTCCATCATTATTATATAATATAAAAATATATATTTAGGTATAGACATAGGTATGGTATTGTACATTGTACATATTTTTGTATGCAATATTTATGTACATAATCACTGAATCCAACACTGATGACTGTGTATTTTTAATTTTGTGTAATTAATCTAACTAAATTGAGCTATTGCACAGTTCTAAATTTATTTATTATTCAATACATTCATTTCTCACACTAAAACAAATTTTGCTGTGTAACCTTGTTTAATAAACACATTACATTTTACATTATTAGGAACATCTAGTTCTGGACTGAAAAGAATTTTAAAAGATGATACGATAACTAAAGATGTTGAGGCACGAGCTACAAAGAAGGCCAAGACTTCTCTGAATGATCTGCTGATTACCATGCATAAAGAAAAAGAAGAAGGAAGACAAAAGAGAGAACTGGAACGTCAAAAACGTCATGAAGAAAAAATGGATATTCTCAAAAAAATTTTGAATAACAAATAGATTTCTGTCATAAAAATGTATTAATATATTTCTAAAAATTAAAATTATCAAAGTCTACAAAGAACATAACATTTTTCGTTTTTGAAATCCTTTTTCTCGAGATTGGAGAGTTCCTGGGTGAATGTTAAGAGTTACATTTTCTGGTAATTCTTCTACTTCTATAGGTGGTTGCTCAGGAACGAGATCATCATCATCTGTACACAAATTATGTAGCACACAACAAGCTAGTATAAAATTTGAATCTTTTTCAGCTAATAAAAAATCTAATTTTAACAATTGGCGGAAACGTCCTTTTAATAAGCCAAAAGTATTCTCAATTACAACTCTTGTCTTGGCATGATTTTTATTGAATAATTTCTCATTGTTTGTAAGATTTCCATAATCCTTGAAAGGAGTTATAATATTTTCTTCTAGCGGATAAGCTGCATCACCTAAAATGTGGTACTTTGATCCACATACTTGTTGTAAATATGTGTCTTTATATATAAAAGAGTGTTGAAGTATGCGGGCATCATGCATTTTACCGGGCGTTCCAGTACAAACATCAACAAATTTTTTCTTTGCATTGCAAAATATACCTTGCAAAGTTAAAGAGCAGTCATGATGTCTGTTAACATACGTGGATCGAATTTTGTGCTTTGGTTTTCTAATGCTTATATACGAACCATCTATAGCACCGAGTACATCAGGTATACCTGCAATCTAACATTTAAAAGAAAAAGTTTCACATTAATTTCTAAGCAATTTAATTTTTTTTTAAGTTTTTATTATATAATGAGTTTTATTTAAGTATTACTTGCTGAAACTCGTAGGCACATTGTATTTTGTCATCATTTGAGGTAGGCATTTTAATTATACTAGGCAAAATATTCAATAGGAATTCAACTACCCTATTAAACACTACAAAAAAAGAAGATTCACTGCAATTGAATACTTGTGCCACTATTCTTATTACTGTTTTGTTACCTGCAAACCTAAAATAAGTACTTATAGTATACAATAGATTAGCATAACATCAGGAACCCAGGTTAACTATATTATTTAAATACTTGTCTCTTTTTAATACACATACCTTATTAGTTATTGTAACTCATAGGCACAATTTAGTTTTATTTAAGCCCCCCTAAGTTTTTGAATATATTCATGATTAAATCCACCATAAAAAATTATACGGGTCTGTATTGATTTTATAAATTTAGCCCCCCCCCCCAAATCAGTTGTCCAAATTGCGCTTATGTTATAACTATTCAGTTATTATGGGTTTTTTATTGAATTAATAAGATTTCAACATTATAGACATGTGCAGACTTCATTGGCAGGGTATGCAATATCAAAAATTTGGCCCCCAAAAGTAATTGAACCCTCTGGCACTTCATTCTAAAAAAATAACAATAAAAAGTGTAGTGATAAAATGATTTTTTGGTTCACTTTGTCGAAAGTTTTTAATTAATAATAAATATAATCATTGATAACTTTGAAATCATATAGGAGGGTAGTACAAAAATAAAGTGGGATAAGTTCCCCTTTTCATCTATGAGTATCATTAATAAGGATTACAGTGGGCCTACCCGAAAAAAAAATTCCTATACCCCTGTATTTTATTTATTTATTTTCAAAAGTCTGTAACAATTTTGTTGCTAAAAAAATCTTATTGACTATGATATATAAAGTCCAAGTCTACAATTTACCAGCATTAAGTTTTTGTAATTGAATTTGTCTATACATATAACTTGTTTGATGTATTTATATTTTTGAGGATATTTTATGACAGTTTTAAATTTATAAAAATTGCGAGCATATCCTGTGCGCACGTTTATGTTCAACATTTAAGGTCATAATATTATTATTGTTGACTTATAATGGTAATGCTAACTTACCATAGAAACATCAGTATATGTGCTTCAGCTGATATTGTGGGCTTTCCAGCTGTATATTTTGGATAGTAATCACTGCTCATAAAATTTCTGACAATTCTATCCACAGTTGTTCGGGATAGTCTGAAATTTCTTAAAAACTGTAAAAATGGGTAATTTATTAATTTTAATAAAAAATTATATTAAGAATCTCTATTTAATACTTATTAAATTATGAATTGTTAAACATACCTCGTCATCGGTAAAACTATGTACAACATTTACCACAAAGTCCTTAACTTTGGGCTTTACATGATGAATTCCATTACAAATCACTGAATATAGTTCTTCGTCATCAGATGAGTCCGAAGATGAAGAGGATGATAGAATACCCGATTCTATCAATGTTATTGTTTGTATACTATCCATCATATTATGTATTTATAATTTATGTAATTAGCTAATTAATAGACTTTAATTAATTAATAACTTAGTAAACTTGTCGTAATTAATAATAATTAGGACAAAAATAATCAAATAACGATAACAATTTTAAAACAAATTACCGGGGGAAAAAAATATAATATTTTGACCCCTCAATAGAGAAGTTAAGTTCATAGTAATAAAAACACTCACAAAATCGGCGGTGCAGAAAGTGCGCACTGAGTGCACACGAGGGTTGCACTGCAATCAAATCGAATACAAAACACTCCACCAGTTCACAGAATATTGATCAAATCGAATACGTTTTTGCACTCAGTGCAAAAAGTGCGTCAAATCGAAAACGCTATTAGATTATTTCCGGGGTATGGTTTCATCAGATACACTTTCAGAGGGTATGCGTCGTCTCCTACAAAAACAAATGGCATTGGGCCTTCACTTCCCTCAAATGGACATGGTTTTGGTAGGTTCTTCTCAAAGTCCTCCAAAAACTGAAAAGTTTGTGACTCGGCAAAAGTGCCTGCGTCACTTTGTTTCCCATATCCACCAACGTCAATAAAAATGAACTTGCAATCAGCATCTGCTATTCCTTGCAAAACAACCGAAAAATAATTTAAATAGTTGTAGTACATCGTACCGCTGTTTGAAGGCGCCTTTATTTGGATATGTTTCCCATCTATTGCGACTATCGCGTTTGGAAAACTCCATCTTTCCTTGGCATTTGCTGCCATTCTCAAAAAATCATCTCTAGTAGGAATGGGCATGTGTGAAGATTGTAAATTTTTCCAAATACTTTGGACTACCTCACCAACAATTTTCCCAATTATATAGTCATTCAAACGAAATACAAGGCTAAGAGAATAGAAAGACTGCAGGCCTGTTGAGAGATACCTGAAATGAAATTAACTCATTTATGTAATAATTTATATTTAAAATATTAAAAATATGGTCACAATTTTTTTTTATAAGTATTTAAAGTTTGGATTTTGACAAAATATGTACAAATCACGAATAAATGTGTGTTATTTTAAGTTGGAAATTCTTTAAAAATTTTGAATCTCGTTTTTAGAAGTTAACGGATATTTTACATTTTTTTAGTTTTTTTCCTATAAATTTATTGGATCAAAAAGCATGAACAATTAATGAAAGGTTCCTATTATATTGTTACAATAGCATTTGAAAAATATTAAAAATTCAGTCACGATTTTATTGTTATAATAGGCATCTAAAATTAACATTTTTACAAAATTCATCCTAATCTCGACAATTTGCAAATTATTTTGCTGTCAGATATTCATAAAAAAATTTCTTTATTTACCTAATTCAAACACATAATTTTGGTTAACTACATCAAGTAATTTACTATTTTTTAGTTACAATCTTAACTAATCTTTTTGATTAATTATTTTAATTTATAAGTATATTATTCAAGATTTTTTATTTAGCATTATTTCACTTAATTAATTTTAGAAATCTTTTTTGATCATTTTATTTGATCATTTTTTAGAAAAGTAAACTCATAAACATAATAGTAATTATTATTATTAATAAATACAATTACTAAAAAAAAACAATTATACAAAAAATAAATATATAAATGTGTAAATAGTAAATACTAAATACATTAAAAAAAACCGGTATTCTACAAAAATGTCCGAGGAAAAAATGTCCACGGTAAAAACGTCCGGAAAAAAATGTCCGAAACCAAGAATGTCCGAGTTAAAAATGTCCGAAACCAAGAATGTCCGAGTTAAAAATGTCCAAGGTAAAAATGCCCGAAAAATAAAAAATAAAAATATAAGTATCGAAAAATAATAAAATGGGAACACCCTGTATATGTCAAATATACTAATAATAAAATGGGAACACCCTGTATATGACATTGCGCGGTTTATCGGTTATTACGATAAGATTATCGCGACAATTTTTAGTACAACGACAATTCGTTTAGGTGATGGCCAGTCCTGAGTTTACAGTTGAATCATTTAAGTGTGCGTGTTATTTTATTTTATTTTATTAAAATGATTGAAATGGCCGATATTATTAAATCAAATAAAAACCATGACAAGCTGTGTTTAAATGGGTATACATATACCATACAACACAGGCTGAAAACCAAAATTCGTTGGCATTGTGTCAAACGCAGTTTGTTAAATTGTTCTGCGTCGCTAACTACGAATTTATTAAAAAATAATCCGTTACTGATTAAAAACCATTCACATTCAGCTGATCTCAACGAAATATCAGTCACAAAATCCTTAGAAGAAATGAAAGTACGATTTATTACTTTACCTAACCGAACCTAGATCATTTTAATAATAATGTAAAATGTAATATTATAACTAGAATAAAGCGACAACCAATGACAAAACTCCATCAACTCTGTTTGCTGAAGGAATAGTTCAACTGAATATTGATTGTAAATCTAGAATGCCTCCAGAACAATTAGTAAAAAGGACACTACGGAATAAAAAAAAATCTAATCACCCAATATGTCCAGCTGATCTTAGTCAATTGAACATATCAGGTATAATATAAATATATAATTAATGTTTTATACATTGTATTATACCTCCGTGTATCACAAGTTTATTATAATTTTACAATATTATATAATATATAATATTATTATTTATTACTATTATAAATGATAAAATAATACACAAATATACATATATAGTATATGAAACTTATTTTATGCCATTTAGACGAATGGAGTACCACTGGGGAACCAAACCACGAACGATTCCTACTGTATGACAATAACAATGAATCGAATGAACGTATAATTATTTTTGCTACTGATGAATGCTTACGTTATCTTGCTGAAGCTGACGAATGGTACATGGATGGGAATTTCACTTTAGCTCCAACTTTTTTTCAACAATTGTATGTTATTCGCGTACAGGTCCGAGGCATTTTTATTACAACTATTTTTTGTTTGTTACAAAACAAGAGTCAAAAGACGTATGAGAATGTTTTTAATATAATTTTAGAAAAATGCGCTGATATAAATTTAAATCCGTGTCCTAATGTTTTAAACATTGACTTTGAAAAAGCTGTCATTAATGCGGCTAAAAATATTTTAGGACACCATATAAAAATTCAAGGATGTTTCTATCATCTGTGTCAGTCAACCCATAGAAAAATCCAATCATTAGGTCTTGAGAAACATTATAGGGAAAACGAATTATTTAGTACATTTTGTCGAATGCTTGATGGGTTGGCATTTTTACCAATAAATGACGTACCAAGAGGGTTAATTTATTTAAAAACAATTATGCCACAAGAAGCTAATGAGTTGATGGAGTATTTTGATTCAACTTACATAGGGGGGAGAATTATAAAAAATAATACTAGAAGTAACGTTATTAGAAGAACCCCAGCTGCATTTCCTCCTTCAGTTTGGAATGTTCACGAAGTTACGTTGAACGATGGCCAGCGCACTAACAACCAAACTGAAGGATGGAATCACAGGTTTTCTAAATTAGTGAATCGATCACATCCAAGTATATGGTTACTGATAGAAAAGATGCGATTAGAATTAGGAGTCGATGAAGTTAAAATTGGGCAAAGAGATATTGGACAACCTCTGGCAAAAAAAAAAAAAATGTATATTGGTATGCAAGAAAAATTAAAAAAAATATGTGAGGAGTACAAAAATAACGAAAGAAGTATTGAAAACTTTTTAAAATGTATAGCATTGACTTTTATAAATTTTAATTAGGTAATATTATAAAAATTATATGAATTTTTTTTTTTTTGACATTTTTAAATATACAGCAATAATGACTTTTATCCATTTTAATTAGGTAATATTATATAAGTTATATGAATTTTAAATTATATGAATTTTTTTTTGTTGATATTTTTGAAATTTATTTTGTACAATTTTACCATGGACATTTCTGGTTTCGGACATTTTTTCCTCGGACATTCTTGATTTTGGACAATTTTGCCTTGGTCATTTTTACCCGAACATTTTTACCGTGGACATTTTTTCCTCGGACATTTTTACCTAGATTCAAAAAAACCAGGTATGTTTTGTATTTATTTGTATTTATTATTGTTTATTGTTTATAAATCATTTTTATTAATTTATTTATTCCATCCAATACAGTGACCCACTTGTAACCTACTGTAAAGCAGAGCAACACCCGCTTTCCCACCTTTTTTTAGTTTAAATGATAAAATTACAAACTAAATTAAATGTGAAACCGTGAAATATGGTTGTACCAATTCTTCCATTTTTCGACTCCTATTTTCTTTTTTTCTACCCGTTCTACTACCTATTTTGTTTTTATTTCTTTCGCATGCAGGAACTACAGCGTAGAAAATGTGGCAAAATTTGCGAGATTCCTACCGGCGAAAATTGAAGACGCGATTAGAGAAAAAGAGTGGTGATGGCGCTAAAAGAGATGACAACTGGCCGTACTTTGAAGCCATGGACTTCCTTCGAAACGTATTGACTCCACGGGAAAGTTCTGGTAATATTCCAAGTGTTAACTTTGAAAACCTAGGGGACAAGTCAACTGCTGATTCACTGACTGACATCTCAAATGATGAAGACAATAACATTGTAGATGTTTGTAATTTCACTGCAGAACCATGTACACTTAAGGCAAATTTTGAAAATGATTCATCGGATGAAGTTTTAGATATTTCGCAGACCACCAAAAATAGAAACCAGAAACCAAATAAGCCTACCGAAAAGAAAGGTAATAAGCGTGGATTTAGTGACAATGATAAATTTCTAGAAATCGAATCGAAGAAATTGCAAATTTTGTCAGAAAGGTTTTCTAAAAAAACGGAAAAAAAGAAGACGATGCAGACACTCATGTTGTACTGAGTTTACTAGAACCTATGAAAGAGTTGTCGTCTTTGGAAAAAATGAGGGTTAAAAGTGAGATAATGAACTTGTTAACTAGAGCTTTAGAAAAAAAGTCTAACCAGCGGCCATCAGCCGGATTCCTAGTGTCATCGCCGTTGTCTGTTAACACCAACTATTCAGGGACATCAGTCGAATCCATAGGTCCAATGGATGATACCAGCCGTGGTGATAACTTTGCACAAAGTTTCATGCCTCTGCAACCTAAACAGTTTCCTACAAATTCAGAAAACCCATATAACCACGCAAAGTCATTTTTATTCCAGTATAATTTTTTATCGAAAGCTGATTTTTTAAAAATATTTCAGTCACTCTCCTTTCCAAATGATCCAACATCTAACTGTGAAGCAATAGTTTGCATCACAGATGACCATGAGGATTAAGGAAAAAATAATGTTTGTAGTTGTAGTCTAAACACTATAGTACCACTTAGGGGGGGTGGGGACATTCTAGTCTGATTTGTTTCCCGTCTACAACTCCTACACAGTTCGGAAATTGGGTTTTACTATAAAACACCTCAGATACGAGGGCTATTCAGAAACTAGGGAACGTTTCCGTCTGACGCCGCTAGGCGCGCAGTGATCACGTATGTTTTGGTGTGCGCGTGCTCGTAGTTTCAGTCTGCATCAGGGGCTGGTAACTGTATAGTAGCAATACAGACATTGGACGTTCATTCACCAGGCACCACGAGCGCTCTAGTCACCGACACCGCCACCCACCCAACGACCCATCATATCAGCGCTGCGTACCGCCGCAGATACCGATTACCGAATTACTGTTATCTGCATTCTGCATTTCCTGCTCTGACTTTCAAACTGTTGTGCCGGCTTGACTACGTTGCCGACTCTTATTTTTATTTGGTTTTTGACAAATTAAAACGATGACAAGATACGCTTACAAATGTTGTGTGGTTGGGTGTTCTTCAACAGGTTCGTATTTTATATTGTAGTTGTTTGATTAAAAAATATTAAATTATATAATTTTTAAACCAGGTCCCATATTTTAATTTCATATTTCGAAGTAGAATATTTTCAGATTGATTTAAGTATTTATAGATTAAAAAGCTGAGTATTAGGTACTTAGGCAATGATTTCAATTTCAATTTTTTCATTAAGGGGTATTAATGAGTGGTTGCAATATATCTTTCATTCTTCATCTTTATTGAGTGTATTTTTGTATATTAAATATATTATATGATAAACTTGTGGTGTAATGTAGAGTAAAATAGGTTTTTTTATTACTGGAAATTCCTTACTTAGAGATTATAGGGTGACCTTTTTCATAGCTTATCATAAAATATAATTATTGGTTTAATAATAATATAAGTAAAATAACTTAATTGCTGGAAATTCTCTTTGCAGACCTTATCTTACTATTATTTGAGTCAACAAAATGTGTTATGTGCCAGTGTTGTTATATATTATAGAAATTATGTTCTTTAGATAGCATAGATACAATATAATATTTATTATATACAGGGTGAATCTTTTACCATTGAATACTCAGTAGATACATGCTATTCTATTATTGTATTACCAAAGATGGGCATTAAATAGTTAAAAAGTTAATTATAATAACATAATTTTGTGTATATTATTATATTTTATTAAGTTGTAAATTATACATTATGCGAGTTTCAGTTATAAATGTTTTTAATAAAATTAAATACTATAACAGTACATAATTATAAAATTTTAAATTTAAGGCACATCATCACACCGATTTCCAAATCCCAATAGGAATAAAGAGTGTTTTGATAAATGGGTAGAAATTGTAGGAGTCAATCTGAAGTCTCTCGATCCATCAACTATTAATGAAAAAAAACGCGTTTGTTCAATTCATTTTTTAAACAATGATATAAGTCCAGGGACCAATAAACTTAAATGTTTTGTTGTCCCTAGTTTAAATTTACCTGGTAAGTTTATTTAGTATTTTTTTTTTTTTTTTTTATTAATTAACTGTCATAAATTACATAATACATACAATATTTACTAGATTTATCTATCTCTTTAAGCAGTAGCTTGTGTTGAGATAGAGAGTAATAGAAATTCATAATGATTTGTGAATAATGTATGGATTAGTACTTATTGTTTTTTGTTTTTATAATTTACAGTTCCTAGTGCTTGCAGTGTAAAAACACCAGAACCGTCCACTTCTTATAGTGAACCTATTCAGTACGCATCACNTCTACAGTAATATCGGCCGTGGCCTCGCCCAGCGTAGCCGCGCCGGGTCGATGTGTATCGCCAACGGTGTACAGCGGGCGCGATGTCCAACGCACGGTGGCTGCAGACCGGTGAACTAGACTGTTACGTACTAGGACGTGAGACGAACCCGTGTCGATGAGACAGGTCGCCCTGACCTCATTGAATAATATGTCCTTGATGAAACTGTTCTGTGGCTCTGACAGCATCGGCCCAACCAGCATAGCTTGCGCCGGCTTTACGGGGCATCGGCTCCGCGTATGAGCAGTGGATTGACAGCCGGAGCACGGCTTACGCGGCTTCGGGCAGTCCCGCGCGATATGCCCATTCATGTTACAGTTGAAGCAACGGACAGTAGTCGACTCCCTGATCGACGTCGTTTTATTGGCGATGACGGTTGTGTTTTGCACTTCTGCAGTTGGTGCTGGTGCAGCAGTTTTCCGTTGTGATTTCGGGAATGATTTCCAACCTTTATCTTCGGACGGTTTCACGGTAGCACCCTGTGCCCTACGGAGTTCAAACAATCGTCCACCTTCTTGTAGATCGGCCAGGAGCGCGGCGGTTGACGTGTGGTACCTGCCCATCGCAAACACCGCTAGTTCCTGCGAATGAATACCCAGGACAATGTGATCGCGTATCTCGTAAAATGACAGATTGAGGGCTTGACAGAGCCGTAGTTTGTCATAGAAATAGTCAGCGACGTGTTCCGTGTCGCCCTGTCGGCGTACGGTCATTGCTTCCCACCTATCAGACATTCTCAACTCCCAGACGAATGTGGTACGGAACTTCGCCATAAAGTCCACCCAATCGCGGAAGGTCTCGGTCAGGAACCAACTGCGGGCCGCGTTCGACATGTTGGACTTCGTATATTGCAGTCGATACGGCACCGGCCAATTATTTATTCCCGCCATAGCATCGACGGTGTTTATCCAATCCTCCGCTTCACAGCAGGTTTCATGACCGGTGAATACAGGCACGGTTTTATTCAGGTCCGGTAATAGCCGGTAGTTATTGCACGGGGGCGGTACAACGTCAGCCGATGGCTCCGAGTCAACGTTCGAGTGTTTATTCTCCAGGGCCTCTAGTCGTGCTCTCAACGACTCAGCCTGATTGAATAATTCGGTGTAAGTCGGCGCTTGTATGTTCGGACAACTCGTCGGCGGGGTTTCATTACTCATATTAAAGCCGTTGTCGAACGGTGACAAGTGACAACAGTCTGTTTTCAAAACAACAGCGTTATCTCATAACGGTGATACGCTGATATCAACCATGCGCACTCGCACGATCGGCGTCGGAGCGGCAGACGGGCGCACTCGCACGATCGGGTCGGAGCGGACGACGGGCGCACTTGCACGATCGGGTCGGAGCTGACGACGGGCGCACTCGCACGATCGGGTCGGAGCGGACGACGGGCGCACTCGCACGATCGGGTCGGAACTGACGATAAACGAGATTACGTCACGTGCGTTATGCGGCTGGGTTTTCCCGAAGTCGCACACGGTGATTATTGTGCAACGAACTGAAACCTCGTGGCAGACGGGCCACGATTTCCGGATTTCGGTTGTTGACGCTGTGATAACACTCATGTTATCAGGTTATCATAGACGAGTGATAGGTCAACCACATTAGAAATAATATGGTTATTGTTTGGAAGTAAATGCAACACAAGAGCATGATATAAAACAATATAATGTATTAAACGTTTTCTGTCATCTTTAAATTAACATTGTTTTCATTTACTATAATAAGATTATTAAAGAAATAATAAAACAAGAACATTAAGAATAATAAAACATGGCGCAGTCGTAGAAGAACATTATAACAAAACCACGATTGAAAAGGATAAAGTAAAATGGAGTACCGTACACCTCCAGAACTGTCCTTTAGTGGTAATGTTGCACAAAACTGGAAAGAGTGGTATCAACAATTTAATATTTATCTAATAGCATCTAATAAAGATGAAGAGAATGACATAAGAAAAATTAATATCTTATTGAATTTAATTGGTCCACAAGGGGTCAAGATTTATAATAATTTCAAAAAGAAAGAAAAAACTGAATTTGACACGGTGATACAAGCATTCCAACAATACTGCGAACCAAGAAAGAATATAATATTTCAAAGATACAAATTTGGATGTTGTATACAGCAAGAGGGCCAAAGCTTTGATGATTTTCTCACCGAATTAAAAACACTAGCTGCTACTTGTGAATACAAAGAAGAGGATAACATGATACGAGACAGAATAGTGTTTGGCGTTAAAGATCCAGAAATCAAAGATAAACTACTAAGCATAAGTAAACTGACGATTGACAAGGCAGAAGAAATATGTAAAACCACAGAGGCAACAAAACTAGAACAAGTTGTCGTTGTTGTTCAAGAAATGGCAACATCATCAGATGTACATATGGTAAAAATGAAGAGTACGGATAAAGGGAAAGGTAAGAATTTAACTAAGACTAATAATAACAAATATGTTAAAAATAAAAATGTAAAGGGAGAATATAGGAAAAGTGATGGTGATAAAAATAATGAGTATAACTGTAAGAAGTGTGGTAGGAAACATAAACCTAGAGAGTGTTTTGCATTTGGTAAAATGTGTAGTATATGTAAAAAGATGAACCATTTTGCTTTAGGATGTAAGAATAAAAACAAAGAAGAGAAAAAAGAGGTCCATGAAACGCATTATGGTGAGGAGGAGATGTTTCAAATCGATACAATATATAATGTGCATCAGATTAATAGTAGTTGGACAAAAACAATAAAAGTGATTAATAAGAATATAAAATTTAAATTGGATTCAGGAAGTGACGTTAATATTATTCCGTGGGAACATTTCAAGGAAATTAAACCTCAACCACAGATAAGATCTAATAAATTAAATGTTGAGTCGTATAGAGGTCATAAGATAGAGAGCATAGGAAAGTGTCAAATTAAATGTATGATAAGTCCGGAATGTATAGATAATGTTGAGTTTTTAATATTAAAACCGAGTCAACTAAATAAGTGTAAAAACATTATTCCTATATTGGGTTTAGAATCATGTGTAAAATATGATTTAATAAAAAGAGTTGACATGATAATTTCAGAAAAGGAATCATTCATAAAAAATAATTTTGATGTATTTACTGGACTTGGTAAGTTTCCTGAGTTGTATGAAATACAGCTTAAAGATAACGCTGAACCTCAACCAGCGCCTTATAGGAGAGTACCACATGCAATTGTAGATAGATTTATAATTAAGTTAAAAGAATTATTAGAAAAAGGAATTGTGTCTTATGTTGAAAAGCCAACTGATTGGTTAAACAACATAGTTATTATAGAAAAACCAGACAAAAGTTTAAGATTATGTCTAGACCCACAACATTTAAATAAAAATATTGTAGAAGAAAATTATCCTATTCCAACGTTAGATGAAATAACTCCTAGGTTGTTGAAAAAAAATTTTTATACAGTTCTTGATCTTAAGGATGGATTTTGGCAAATAGAACTTACAAACTCATGTAATAATTTATGTTCATTTCCAAGCCCATTAGGTACCCTTAAATTTAATAAATTACCTTTTGGTATTAAAACTGCACCAATGGTGTTTCAAAAATATAATATAAAATATTTTGGTGATATTCAAGGTTTAACAATTTATTTTGATGACTTCATTATAGCAGCAGATAATAAGGAAGAGCACGATAATATATTAAAGCAAGTTATTGACCGCGCTAGGAAGTACAATATTAAATTTAATCAGAACAAAGTTCAGTATTGCCAGAATAAGGTAAAATTCTTAGGACTTTTATTTGATAGTAAGGGTATGTCCATTGACACAGATAGGACAGAGGCAATAAAATCCCTTAAAGAACCAACTTCCAAAAAAGAACTTCAAAGGTTACTTGGTTTTATTAATTATGTTAGGAAATTTGTTCCAAATTTAGCAGAAATGTCTGATCCGCTAAGAAATTACTAAAAAAAGATATTGAATGGCAATGGAATGAAATTCACACACTATCACTGAATAAAATTAAAGATAAATTGATGAGTGCCCCAGTTTTAGCTGCATTTGATGGTAATAAAAAAATAGTTATACAAACAGATAGCTCACAATCGGGTGTAGGGTGTTGCATAATGCAAGACAATAAGCCAATCTCATATGCATCACGTAGCTTAACCGAAACTGAGAAACAGTGGGCTCAAATTGAAAAAGAAATGAATGCAATATTATATGCTTGTACAAAATTTCATAATTTCATCTATGGTAGACGTATAACGGTACATACTGATCATAAACCAATTGTCTCTATCATGAATAAAGAATATAATAAAATTAAGAATAATAGATTAAAAAGAATAAAAACGAAGTTAGCTATATATGATCTAGAGGTGAAGTATCTTCCAGGTAAGCAAATGCACATTGCAGATTATCTAAGTAGAGACTATATTATTAAAAATATAAAAGATGATATCTCAATTAATGATGTTGTACATAGTATTAATTCAGAAAAAATACAGATTAGTGATGAAAAACTGTTACAATTTCAAAAGGAGACTATAAATGATCCCTGTCTGAATAAAGTAAAGCTATATTACAATAACAATTGGCCTAGTGATAAAACTAAGTTACCATTTAAAGGAGAACTATATAATTTTTGGAAATTTAGAAATGATATAACAGTAAACAATAATTTGATTTATCTCAATGACAGATTAATTGTACCTTTTAAATTAAGAGCATTCATACTAGGATTACTTCATGAAACCCACATAGGTATGACTAAAACCGTTAAAAGAGCCAGGTCTTATTATTATTGGCCTAATATGGCAAATGACATAGAAAATTTTATAAGTAAGTGTTCATTGTGTGCCAGGTATCAAAGGAAAAAATTTAAAGAGCCATTATTAAATCATTCAATTCCTGACAAACCATTTATTAAAATAGGGGTAGATATTGGTGAATATGGTGGTGTGTCATATTTAATTATAAATGATTATTACTCAAAATGGCTAGATATCAAAAAACTAAGCAGTAAATCAGCAGATTCAATAATTAAAATTTTAAAAAATGTATTTAGTTATTTTGGAATCCCTAAAATATGTGTTTCTGATAACGTACCATTCAATAGCAAGCAATTTTTAGATTTTGCTAAAGAATGGAAATTTAAAGTAATAACAACAAGTCCAAATTATGCCCAAAGTAATGGGTTTGCTGAGAAAAGTGTAGGGATAGCAAAAACCATGCTTAAAAAATCTATATTAACAGGTAAAGACATAGATCTTTATTTATTAGACTATAGAAGTACACCAGTTGCAGGTCTTGAATACACTCCTTCAGAGTTACTTATGAGTAGGAAGATTAGAACAAAATTGCCTATTAATGAGAAATTACTTTACCCTCAAATTCCTATTGAGGCTTATGCGAAAATGTTGGCACAACAAAAAATACAAAAATGTCAGTATGACAAAAATGTGAGAATTAAAGAAAACAAATTTGCAGTAAATGACTCAATTCTATATTTAAAAGATAAAGTGTGGGAAAAAGGTA
This sequence comes from Myzus persicae, assembly GCF_001856785.1. Lineage (NCBI taxonomy): Eukaryota > Metazoa > Arthropoda > Insecta > Hemiptera > Aphididae > Myzus > Myzus persicae. The sequence continues at coordinate 21,120 of NW_019100778.1, forward strand.
CCATTATTAAAAAGAGTGAAGAACCTAGATCATTCATAATTAAGAACAAAAATAACAAGCTATTTAGGAGAACATCTCATCTAGACATGTGAGGTATGATAATGGAAATATGGAGGAGAGAGAGAATAGTAAATGTGAAAGAGAAAGAAGGAAAGAGATTGGTATTAAAAATAAGGAAACTGTAGTAAGCAAAGTAAGTAGGAAGGGTAGAATTATAAGAAAACCATTAAGATATAATATGTAATTTTAATATTGTTAAATTAGTTAAGTATACAAAGACATGTATTATCAATATATATAAAAAAAAAAAGAGTTGTAATTTTAATATTGTTAAATTAGTTAAGTATACAAAGACATGTATTATCAATATATATAAAAAAAAAAG